>NC_143012.1:270199473-270391973 GCF_055824585.1 Amblyomma mixtum
ATAACACTTCCGAGGCCGCTTTCTTAGCGTCTGACAACTAAAAAATGGTCGGGACATTTTTTAACACCCCCCTGTTTTTGCGGAATCTTTGCTGTCGCTAGCAGAAGAGGAGAGTTCCGTCCGCGCTTACGAAATGAGCCCTACGACTATGACGATGACGATGCGGACGCACCCGATGGCGAGGCGACCACGACGCGAAAACGAGGCGGCCCAGTGTTTTAATTTGAATAATCTGCGCGCGGCCCTGAATACATCGAGTCCGGCGCTAGCGGCTGCGGTCGCGGCAGCCTTCCTCAATTCCTGGCCGCCGGGCTAAAGAAACAAACGCGCGAGACAAAGAAAAAAGCCGCAGCCGTAGCCGGAAGCGAAGATAAGAGAACATCCAGCAGGAGACAACAACGGCGCTTGAATACCGCGGTGCGGGAGAATCGTTAATAGAGGAATGATTATCGGCGTAATGACGACGGGCTCATTTGCATGCGCGCATTTCCGAGTTTTGTATAAAGAGGAGGAGTGCGCGAGCGCGTTTCGTAGTTGTTGCCTTTGCTCACTCACCCTCCGCTTCATCCTCCTCCTTGCCTTTTAGCTGGTGCTTCGCCTCGAGGCATTTTCGAGCGCCTGGAGCTAAGTTTACTTAGCACCTCAGGTGTTTAACGACGACAGTGCGTCTTTCCGGATAAAGCGCTTATCGTTGCTAAGAACAGCGAGTGGGGGGTTTCGAGAAGCTTGAAAAGCGCTCGCGAGGCGATTTCTGCTGCCTGAATTTGCATTGCCACAAAGAGTCAACTCAACGTTCATTCTCAGTCGCTCTTATGTTTAATGAACCGACTGAATATTTTGTTTTGTATAGCGAACGGAACGAACTACAGGGAGGGATTTAGTAAGAAAAGGACTGCGTGTATTTTTTTGTCTTAGGTGTACAAACGAAAACCACTTAATTTTGATGGCATAATAAAATTCTTGTTCGATTTCTTCATTGAATGCTGAGCGCAATAATGATAGCAGCAGTTATGATCCTTCTCACTGCTGGAGCTTTTTATACAAGCGGAAAGACACGACGTTGGCGCGTTACGTCTTGTTAGTGAAGGACAGAAGATCAGCCTTTACTGCCACGTCTAAGCCGTGAGCTTTTCTAAGAATGGGAACAACAGCAGCGACCAACAAAAAAAAAAAAAGATAGTTAGCACGCCACGAGCACTGTTCTAAGTCCAGTCGGAAAAAAACCTTGCGTGTAGCGACCAAGTGAACGCCTGCTTAGTGAACTGCTGAAGTTCGCACTTTGCTCATCCGAAGCTCAGGCGATTATTAAAATTCAGCTTTTTAAAGGGGAACACATTGCCTGCGGCAGTTTCTCCGCGAGACTCTGTTCCGCATTAGATTCCTCGAGTTAGTCCTTGTTCGGTGCGTGTTGTACGCATCCGAGATAATCTTCGGCTGATTGCATTTCCTTCTTTTTTGTTCTGTCATCGACTTAAACGAAAATAAAGCAAGAAAGAATAAAGAAAAGAGAAACGTGGTCCAAATTAAAACAAATGACGCGTCTAAGTTGGGTGTCACGACAACACCGCTTAAAGGCAGTGCCGTCCGTCTCATTTTATTTTTATTTTTTTTTCACTGGCACACACGCGCGACGCTGTTCTCTGTAATCCTCGAAAAACAAGCTTTGGGCAATCAACATTGTAAACAGCCAACTGGGAAGAGCTTTACGAGGAGGGGACTTTAGAAACTCATTAGTCGCGATGTAAATGGCCAGTTCGCGCCGTCACGTTTGCTTCCCGCTTCTTCGTCCTCCGGCTTTTCTTTTTTGAGCTCCACGGGGCGCCGCTGCGGGCATCTCTGAACCACGCGTCGCCAAAAAACCCAGCGAGGCGACGACAGCAGTGTCAGCAAAAGAAAGGACAAAAGTGAAAGGGTTAAAGCTGCTGCGCAAGAGGAGTTCAAGGGAAAAGCCCCGGCAGATAGCGAGACCCGGAACGAATGGGACGCCCTGCGCTATAGTTCTCGCAGATGCCACAAGAGGGGGCGGCGAGAGTTCACTGGCGGGGGCGGAGCGCGCGAATCGAGGCACCCTACGCTACACTCTTCCTTTATCACCCATGTCCTTTACCTCAGCCACATCCCCCCCCCCCCCCCTTTCTTTTTAATTTGCTTTTCGCTCCTCCTTGAAATAATAAAGCGCCGTTTAACAACACGCTACTTGCACGCTGAATAAACAGGGTGTAGAGGGCGTGTATGTAGCGCTTGCGCTCTTTCGGCCGTACTGCTGTTCTGTGCCCTTGTCTGTACGCCAGTGCGTGTGCAGGAGCAAGGAAAAACATGGAAAGGCGAAGGAATGAACGAGCACCTTCTGCCTTGCATGCCAGGAAACTTCCACAAGGCAACGAGAGCGGTGCGATAGTCACTCGCAAAACGCTAGAAAAGCACAAAAAGGTCCAAGCAGCGGTTTCCGCCTCGCGTTAATAGGAACAGTAAGAAAGAAAGAGGAAATAGAATAAACAAAGTTCATGCGCTGCCGGTTATTAGCCGTAATCCGACAGCACCGGCGGTCTTTGCTTTTTCACGGGGGCCAGCACGTTGCCCGCCTGCCTGCCTGCTTCGCTGCCCTTGGTTTTGACACACAAGCGTGTTCTGCTTCTTTCCACCCGTGTTGCCGGGCGTTCGCGGGCTGGGAGAGTCTTAGCGCAAATGTCGTTACTGTTGTTGCCACCCTTGCTTCCGCCGACGCTTTTTTTCTCCTTTCTTTCTGTTCCGCCATGCGCCTAAGGGGGAAAAGGAGGGCCGTGTTTGTCTTCAGATACAGTGACTGCGACGACGCCTGGTATCGCGCGAGGAAATGAGCTTTTCTCGAAACCCTCCCTCGTAATACGGAAGGCTCTGTGCGCGTGGCAATCCCACGCCGCGTTTGAAGCTTACTCCCAGAGAGGGAACAAAGGAACGCTAATTTAGAACACGCAGCACGGACTTTATTTTTATTTTGTATTTACTGTATTCGCCTCTATTTATTTTGCTTCTATTTCTTTTTAAGGATGCCGATTCATTTCACGAAAGCATTCTTCGGTGAATATAAACATGGTGTGACGGATGAACCGGTGATTAAAGTGACTTATCGTTTCTCATTGCTATCTCCGTTCCGCTCAAAAAGTTTTCCCGGTGGAGGAACTCGAGGCAGTAAAACTGACCTTTAGTGCACGTGAGTGCATTTTCTGGGTCATTCGGATTATTTATCTGTGACGTCGTTCGCGCGAACGATTTCTTCTTTCATTACGCGTTCATTAATTAGTGTTGACGGCTGTGCGCACGCGCGAACTTTCTCCACCGTTTCAAAGTGCGAACTAAGGCGCAGATAACAAAGGATGAAAACAAAGTAAATTGTTTGCAGCAGGAACTATTATGTACTTTAATGTTCGGCGCCGTCCTAAGCGCTTATATCCGCCGAGTAGTAAGATTAATGAATTCCTTGTTCCAGTTAGTATACAGTGTCACCGCTTCAGAAACCAGAAAGGCAGGGCGCGAAGTAAACTATATTATTCATGACAGGGCGCTGCCTCTCATGTTCACGCAGCTCGGCTGCCCTGCAAAGAAAACACAGCGTTCACGCTCTCCGTCTCGAGTGACACATACATTGTTTATACCGCGGCCTTCGGAAAACAGTGCTTCCATTCTTTCGCTTGCGACAAAAGCTCATTCAACTTTCAGTTTTCGTTTTGGCCTCGAGGGTTCGCAGTAATCAAAACACTTGGCGCATTTCTTTGCGTTATCGGGTTAGTTGGCCACAGTGGATGTGCTCACCTGTGACTATGAGTCGACCCGGAAGAGAATTCCTTGTGGACTCTCCCGTGAGCTTGTCCCTTGTTTGGCAGCGGTAGCTTCGGTAGGAAAAGCTCTTGTCCACGTCCCTGATGTAGAGCTCGCCTTCAGGAAACATTTGGTATTTTGTTGAACCTAGAACAGAGAGCAAGAAAAAAAAAAGAAAATGAGCCGACAGAGTTGCACTTCGGCGAAGCGCAGCTATGTTGAAACGTGTTTGGCTGCGAATATAGCAACGAAAAAGATCCCGATCACAGATCACATTCAGCAAGCAAGCAAGTAAGGGAAAAGAAGAAGCTGAGGCTCTGTTTTTCGGTAAAAGTAATTTATGGAAAATGTGGTCTGAACCATTTAGGCATCTGCCTGTGGTAAACCCCGGTTTTATGATGGCTGAGGATAAATGTGCTCGATGGTAGTGTTTTGGCTATATAAGGATAAGAATGATGCAGTTCATCGTCATCATCATCGCCGTGGACGGAGTGATTAACCAACGTGAGCCCACTGCAGGACGAAAAATGTACCTGACGACCTTCAATTACCCCCAATCAGTGGGAGCCGCGATCGTGCTATATCAGCACATTTACTAACTTCGTCTCGTCATTTTACTCCACATCACACTTGACTACCTTTATTTTCCCTTTCGGCGACCACTCCACACCCTAATAGACTGCCGGTTGTCAGTTCTAAGCTGCACATGCCCTGCCCATGTCAATTTCCTGTTTATAATTTCAGCTTAACTATCCTGAACTCATATTGCCTCTCTAACTAACGCTATTTTTCTTTCTCTCTGTTAATGTTACACCTACAATTGTTATCTTAATCGCTTGGTGGTCTGTTCTTACCATAATTTGTAGCCTTATCGTTAACAAACAAGTTTCGACCACACAGCTCACTAATAGCAAGGTACATCAATTTTGTACGTTTGTTTAAAAAGAGTGAGCGCATGCTACCATTTATGTACAGAATGATCTCTACAAAGTGGCAAATTTTGTCTAACCCGGAAATAGAAGCAATCCGTACCCACTACTTTTTTCCTCAGTTATAAGGGAGTATCCTGAATTAGCAACCGCCCATGATACTCCATTTGGGAGCTCCCCTACAACGTTGAACTTCGTTCCACACGCTAACACAGTTTATTTTAAATGAGGCGTAACACAGCTGGATGCTTCAGAGAATACGGTGGCAAGGAGAAATGAAATGAACATCGAGATCAACTCCCAACTCCATCCATGTTTCTTTCTTAATAAAATTCGATTTTATGGCTCTTTCCGGGTTCGTTGATTTTTTTGGACAATAAAAAAATTACCCTGTTATTGGTCACAAATTTGCGTTTAGAAATTTGCCCGGCACTCGATTCAAACTCGTGATGTCTGCACTTGGAAGGACTCCGTGATCACCGTTATGAAGTGAATGACGATGTAGCGTTGCCTCCGAGATAGGCGTGATATGTGTCGACGCATCGCAGTGTGCCTGCAATATCGCCCTTTAGTGACGACACCGCAGCTTCTTTTGAGTGCGTTAGCCCTATTAGCCTCGCTAGCGAAAAACCGTCCTTTCTGCGGTTGGAAGATGGAGTACGCTAGCACTAGGTAGGTCTCTAGCAAAAAAGTCTTTATGTGCAGTGGACAAGTCTCCATCTGCAAGCTGCCAAGGTTGGCACGTGCCAAAGAGAACAGAGGAAAATCCCCCCCCCCCCCCCCCTTTTTAACGTTTAATTTAACCCAGGCGCCAACGCTGCTCTTCACCCTCCAACAGATGCGAGAACTTGGCGAGTTCTTTCTCTCTCTCTCTCATTCCCTTTTTCTCACTCTGAGCAGTGCTATTCACCATAAACTTGACACGGCTGAGCACATTAGAGTGACCCTGTAGCAACGTAAACAAGGATGATGTAGTGAACGGCATAAACTAGGCAGTTTAGAGCTGAAGCTACCTACGATACTGCTCGCGGTTCAGAAATGTTCAGCTCCAAAACGACCTATTCTTATGTGTATTCACAGCTAAAGTTACGTGATTTTTAACAAGAAGAAATTGAGCTTTCCGTTAGTAGACTATTGGCAACTGGGGTAAAACCGAACTGATGATTTGTAAACAATATATATTGTATATTTCTGGCAATTAATCGGTTAAAATTGCAAAACTTGTTTTTCCCTTTAGGCGCCCGATAAACGATCACTTATCCCGTTAAATGGAAGCTACATGACGCTTTACAAAAAGAGGAAAGTTTGATGAAGGATATAAATTCTCGCTAATCATACCGCTGTACCGCGAGCGCAGCACAGGCACAGTAATCAAGGCATTCGTTTATTTATATTTAGCGCCACACTAACGTCGGCTACTTTTAGATGTGCTAGTACTGCCAAAACTCAGCGCCCTTTCAAGACGCCTGGTGTACCAAAATTGTCGTTGCATTCCTCTATTGATTCATTGCCTGGCAAAGAAATAAAAAAAGAAGCCATAAAGGCATCACTATCAACATTCTCGATACACGGAGCACTAAATAAGGAAAGCAAAAAAGCCCACGAAAAGCCTTACTTTGCTGCAAATAACATTGCGATAGAGCTGCCTTTCTTTCTTTACTGGGCTTCTCGCTCGACCTCACAGTGTCAAAAAAAAAAGTGTACAACAAATCACACACCAGTACAGAAGCAGTCATGAACAGCCCACGCAGCGAAGAGGTTTCGCCATAAACTATTCGGATTAATTTCGTTTCGATCGCCTGGAGGCCCAGCGCTACGTTTAATCGTCTTCCGGCTGCATAGTTTTAGCAGAAGCGGGATCCACATAGCATGAAGCAATGAGTTCAAGAACGTGCCAGTCGATATGGCGCAATCAGGACCCAGTGTCGGACGCAAATGGTTGCCCGGGTATTCTTTTGTGTTTAAGCTAGAGGAATAGACTGCTGTTTTTTTTGTTTTTTGCTTTCTGGACATACTTTTTCAGGGTATTCAGATACGGGAATTAGCAACCGGCGAAGACCGCCATCCGCGTGCTTTACTCAGGCGAGATTTCGCGACGCGCACACACGCGCACGCACGCACGCGCGCACGCACGCACGCGCGCACGCACGCACGCACGCACGCACGCACGCACGCACGCACACACACGCACACGCACACGCACACGCACACGCACACGCACACGCACACGCACACGCACGCGCACGCGCACACGCACACGCACAGGCACACACACACGCACACGCACACGCACGCGCACGCGCACGCGCACGCGCACACGCACAGGCACACACACGCGCACACGCACAGGCACACACACGCGCACTCACGCACTCACGCACTCACGCGCACACACGCACTCACAAACACACACGCACACACGCACACACGCACACACAAACACACAAACACGCACTCACAAACACACAAACACACGCACGCACGAACGCGCACGAACGCACGCACGCGCGCACACACGCACGCACGCGCACGCGCACGCACACGCACACGCACACGTACACACACGCACACACAGAGAGAAGAAACGAAAACTAGCGCCGCCCACACTGTATATTAGAAAGAAAATGAAGGCAGGGTGTTAACGGCGGAGAAAGGGGTAGCTTGGTCCCATACTAGCTACTCTTACAAAACAGCGTCACGTTGAGAAACCACTCGCACTTGGCCGGATTCCGAATTTCGTGACGAATTTTTGCAGTCACATATTTTACTTTTCATCCGAAAACCACTTGCCGCTGACGCCTATGTGTGCGTGTGCTGGGTTGATAACTAGCAAGCAGTGGTTGTCGCTGGCTCTGGTCTCAGAGGTGACGCTGGCCAACAGCAAGGAAGTGGAACAATAAATAAGCGAAAGTATTTGTTGTGAAATCTGTTCCTAGAGCACAGAAAAAGAAACTTAACTCCTCGGTCTCGCCGGAGCTGCTCGACGGGGTGGAAGCTCGAGCTTCGCGTCGCCGTACCTTTCGCAACGATAAAGAGGAGGCCGAAGTCACAAAGCAGGTCGTGCTTAAGAACGGTTCACGGTTGGCTAACGGATTGTCGTAAATGACGTGTCGCGTTGCGTCGTGTCATACCGTTGTCATGTTTTATTATCAGAGCCGTTTGAGCGTTAGGGGCAGACGTTGCAAGTATACTCTAATAATATGATACAAGGAGAGTTTTAATCGAAGAGATGAAAAAGCACGGGCTTGAAGGTTTTAGGTTCAGTGGTGGAGACGATGCAGGAGGCGGGCAGGTGGTTCTAGTCTGAGATGGTCTTAGCTAGAGAGAAGTAATAAAAATACTGTGTAGTTTTGCTACTTGTAATTTTTAGTTTGGACCGATGATCAGTGCGACGTGATAGGCAAGCTGGAGCAGTGAAGTGAATTAGTTGCAGTTGTTCATTCGTGTAATACGTTTTGTGGAAGGTGGGAAGCTATATAAAGATAACGTCGCACAGAAAGACCAAGAAGATCTAAAGTTTTTTGTCCGTTGAGCATTATACATAAGTTTTTTTGAGTGGCTTCCTATTAGGGCTCCATAAGTAAGACGCACGGAAATGAAGCACGGGAATTGTGGTGCTCACCCGGTCGACGCACGACGTTATTCTTGGCCTCGACTTTTTGCAGATGTGTGGCGCTAACGTCGACTGTCACACAGGTGAGCTCAACGTTGGCAAATGTTCCTCCACTGACCTTCTGGAAGGCTCGTGCAGTGGAGAGAGAGAGTGTTCTGTTTTGCCCGAGATACTGTCGTGCCTCCTTCTTCGGCTGTGTGCGTACCGGCTTCCTGCCCCGATACCACTCTCGATGTGTTTGATGCGACTGTGGAACCGAACCACTTGAACTGCATGAAGAAGAACATCTTGGTTCCTCATGCCATGGTTTCCGTCATCAACGGAAGAACTGAACTGTGGACAGTGAATAGTTCGACAGAATCGGTAGTTCTGCCTTCAGGCCTGAAGCTTGCGTCATGCAGCCAAGACACGGCGGTATCCGTTGCCTCGGTTACCGACGCCTTGGGCGCAGCAGAACCTGAGCTTTACGACGAGTCGCAGTTTTTTCGCATTGACTGACAACTCGCTTTCCACGCATGAGCGCCGTGCACTGTTGACCATCCTCCTGCGACACTCCACTGTGTTTGACTTTTCACAGCTCAGCGGCCCATCTTCCATCCCCTCGTCTCGAACCCTGCACAGGGTTGACACAGGTGCCTCATTTCCGATCCGCCAAAAGCCCTACCGAGTGTCACCGTCTGAACGCAAGGTTATGAATGAACATGTGCAGGAGATGCGAACTAAAGGCGTTATACAAGAGTCCTCAAGTCCCTGGGCTGCTCCAGTAATTCTTGTTCGGAAGAATGATAGATCATGGCATTTTTGCGTGGATTACCGTCGTTTCAATGCCGTCACGAGAAAAGACGTATACCCCGCACCCCCACCAAGATGTTACGCCCAGTGGTTTATTAAGACCGGGACGGACGATTGAAAACAGCTGGGTCCGCTTGCCGAGCACGAGACGCCACCAACCTCGTTCTCCTCATCTTCGGCTTAGTCAGCGA
The DNA here is from genome assembly GCF_055824585.1 of Amblyomma mixtum. Classification (NCBI taxonomy): domain Eukaryota; kingdom Metazoa; phylum Arthropoda; class Arachnida; order Ixodida; family Ixodidae; genus Amblyomma; species Amblyomma mixtum. The sequence goes on from NC_143012.1 coordinate 270,208,794, forward strand.
CGCCGACCACGCAGAATAGGCATCGCCTTTTCATGGGCATCACAATATTTAATGACCGAGAGATCGTTTGCACAGTAGTTTAAAGTAACCACGGCAAGGAAAAATTACGGAGAAGAATAGCGTTGTTAATTATGTGCTCAATATTAGTTTTTCATACGAAGTTCCTGTTGATGTACGGTATGCTCCTCCAAGTTACTTATATACAGGAACGCTGAAGAATAAGGGGGCTTAGTTAAGAACATAGCCTCCTCTTTAACTCCTATGTTAATGATCTTGTTCAACTCGTAACATCACCTAGATAGGCTGTTCGCTGATGATTGCGTCATTCATAGAGAAATTTTCAACTACTCTGATATTTCTATTCTTCAGTCTCACTTTATATTTCGGTAGTTATGATGCTCGGCTGCTGAGTCGAAAGACGCAAGTTCGATCCAGGCCGTGGCGGTCGCACTTCAATAGAGGCGAAACGCTAGAGGTCCGTTTATTGCTCGATCTGAGTGCACATTAAAGAACTCCAGGTGATCCAAATTATTCTGAGCACTTCACCACGGCGTCCCTCATAGCCTAGGCCGCTTTGAGACATTAAACCCGATAAACTAAACCACTGATGCATGGTGCCATGCCTGCCTCATGAAGCTTAGCGTAATTAAACGTAAATCAATGTAAAAACATGAATTCCCAGCAAAGCTAATCGCATATGGATTGACAGGTGGACATTGTGCAATCATGGGAAGCACGTGGACACATAGTATCACAATGGGGACTTTTTAACGATTATGTAAAAGGTCAACTCGGACGCCCGTGAGAACCGCGGTGTCTGCAATAACCAAATTCGCAATGTTAGATGCCTATTTCGGGCTGTACTTAAACGCCACGTCGGCATCTGCTACTTTACAATGCACACACGCTCCACGCGAGTTTCCTGCAAGGTCGTAGAACTCTGACACTCACAAGTTACGCTAGACGTCTGCGGCAGGCGAAATGCATCCTCGCCAAGATAGAGCGAGCGGCTTCTTCATACAAGCCCGCCCACAATGCGGCATCATTTGCACGCCGCGAGCGCCGTTTTGAAAACGGGATGACAGGCTTCTTCGGAATAAGCTACTTTCCCTGTTTCCACCGGAAAACAGCGTCTGGAAACCCGGGAAGGAGCTTGTCCTACTCCGCCTTGTAGATGGCGACAAGGAAGCCGGCTAGCAAAGCAGGGGCACCGAAATGCTTCCTCGTGAAGGGTGCGCCAGTGGCAAGTATAGACAGCAAGGGTCATCGCACGGACAGTAATGCACGCGGCTAATTGTCCCTTCTCATGTGGGTATGCCCGCGTCACAGAGCGGCGAAGCTAACCCAGGTATGCGAGACGAGGGATTAGCGGGGCTGACGAGCTCCGTTTCACCCCTCCGCTTGCAGGGCATAAGCGCGGACGCAACTCTCCTGCATGAAGCCCCGCTGGCTTTGTTACTGTGTTGCTCTCCTGCGGTGGTAGGCTGCTTTCAATCAAGTCGGTGGCCAGTGCTTGCGTGGTGTTGGCGGTGAGAGTCAACGACGGCCAGCGTTTGAGGGCTCCGTGCAAGCGAAGAGACATGTGATGAAGCCAGCAAAGACAGCAGCACAGACTAATACTTTGTACAAGTGCTTCGGCTTCGGCGGAGTACGATGCCTCGCACCCATCACTGGTAGCGGCAGCGGCGTGGGCTACAACGATAAGGGCAGCTGGAACGTTTCTAGCAATTCGGGGGACAGGTACAGCTCACTGGAGAACCTGCAGCTGGCGCCAAGGTGAACATTGTGTGAGTTAACTGAGGTGGGTGCGGTCGTGCTATGTGTCGAGGCCCATGGTTAGGTTAAGGAGGAACATTGACGGGGGACGCTCGGTGCCGCCCCAGGGTGTGAACCATGGGCTCAGGTGGTGGGCACTGTGTAGGAACTTCATTAACAGTGGAGTATAAAGCGATAAAAGATCGGATCACTGAATTTTCTCTGCTGATTTCCATGCTTGTATGGGGAGCATATTCTATATGTTAACAGAATAAAATAACAGCAAAATTTCGTTGCCAAGAAATGATGAAAATCTCTCGTATAAATTGCCAAAGTAAGAAATTCCTAAATGAAACTACAGGGTCCGCATATCTTAGTGCCCTGAAGAGAGCCTTCCCAGCATTGAATTCGACGCAAGGGAAGTTTGGCGCTATGCCGCTCCCCCCTCCCTCCCTCCCCTTCCCCCGAAAAGAAAAGGTGAAGGCCCTCGAACTGGATACTTCTAAAAAACGCTGCCGAAGGGGCCGAGGAACAACGGTGTTAAGTTATCACCAATTCCGCCCTCACGTTTCACCGGTTACTCACGAAAAATCCGTATAGGTAAATGAACATGAACGCAGTCTGTTCGCGGTCGTATTTGCGTGAAACGAGTGCAACAAGTCGACCACGGCACGGTTGGCACGTGTGTATCAGCACGTCACGACCGCAAAACTCCAGAACAACGAAGTCAACGCTTACGCCGTTTAATATGATGTCGCCAGTTCCTTAACCCCGGAATATTGCGAAATTTTTAACTGTCTCTCCCTTCTGAAAACGAATTTTTCGTTTCTACTTCCTTTGCATTTTTCCTTCCTATTCCCTCCACAGACTTTTCATAAGCTTTTCCTTTCTACTGAAAGAAAGAAGAACACTTTGAACTTAATTTGTTTAGACTTCTTTTCTTCTGACAGAAGGAAGCTCACTTTAAAATGACTTTGTTCGGACATATTTGAAGAAAATGCAAGCATCTTTATTCCTTTGCCCTCGAGTAGGTACGAGAAGAAAAACAGATCATCACATTGCTTTCTTCTTGTATCTACTTTCATGTTCTATGAGCTTAGATTGGGATTTTTTTCTCTGTCTAAGAATCTTGGTTTGGGTAGACTATTTTGGCTCTCATGTAGAGAACTACTCATATCAGGAAGAAAACTGCTCTACAGGAAAAAGAGGGAAACATCAGACAGGAAACACGTCTCATGTGCTGCTCCTTTCTCCTGTCCCGTCCTGTGGAGCAGCTTTCTTCTTGAAATGCATCAACAACTAGCCCCTGAACATGCTTTATTGAAATATACATAAGGTTCCTTTTTTTGTCGTTGAGTGAATAAGTAAACCACATTACTTTTTTACATTTTATGAGTTGCCTTCTGCAATCTTTCTTCTTCTGTGTATAGGCTCGAAAACGTATCGTTTTCTTAAGTGTGAAGATCTACAGCTTTGTCTATCAACAAGGGGCGAATGTTCGGCTGAATCTTGGAAGGGACAGTTGTGGGGAGCTTTTTTCGCACAGCCTTTCTTGAATTTTCTTACTCGAAAAGAGTTTTTATGATTTTTTTTAAATTTTCGCTGAGGAAGGTTGTCCGAGCTCCCACTTCCCCTCCGCCTAAACCCGTTACTGCTATCAAGTCACGCTAAAGCTTAGTTAACTAGGGGCCCGAGCTTAGCGTCAGCTTAGGCTATGAAACAGTTGAAGCTATAGCCGAGATTCAGGGACACCCTGTAATGCATACCCATCCATCATCATCCCCATCATCAGCCTGACTACGCCCTCTGCAGGGCAAAAAAATTTCCCATGTCTATCCAAATAACCTTGTCCGTTGTCAGTTGCGGCCACCGTATCCCCGCAAACTTCTTAATCTCATCCGCCCACCTAACTTTATTCCGCCCCCTCCTACGCTTTCCTGCTCTTGGAATTCACTCCGTAACCCTTAAGGACCAGCGGTTATCTTGCCTTCGCATTACATGCCCTGCCCAAGCCCATTTCTTCCTCTTCATTTCGACTAGGATGTCATTATCCAGCATTTGTTCCCTCACCTACTCAGCCCGCTTCCTATCTCTTAGGGTTACGCCTATCATTTTCATATCATATCCAACACCAATCGCACCCAACAGCTCCGTGTTAAAGTTGTTTAGCTTCGGTGCATGACAATTTCAAGCGACCCTAATTTACACGGACCATATGCTTCCTTCACTGCAAATTCGCAGTGAAGTACAAATACTGAGACACGACATGCCTTCTAAAGTGATGTACTTGTACAATGATTGATTACTGTACAGCGGCATTCTTCAGGCTACAGCTGAATACCGGTCCGCAAACAGTATCGGTTCGAGATCATGTGATAGCAGGCGCCGCGACTGGCCGGCGCCTATGCGCTAGCCGTTCGTAAGAGTCAACTTGCCGTTGAAGGCTACCAGCTTTAGAACCTGCCGAAAACAGTGGTATCATGCCATCTCGTGCCGACGAAAACAGCTCCAGTTGCTGACACCATTGCGCGATTGAGCTGCAGCCAGAGTGACATTCGCCCATGGCCCGAAAAGCGACAAAACGTCGAAGTGCGGAAGTGCGAAAAAGGAATAATAAGAAGATGGAGGGAATGAAATGGTGCCAAATCACTGCCACGCGTTTGGGTCACGCGATGTCAATCATCGCAGGGACGACTGCTGCCCCAGTCACGCAACGGCCACGGCTACCACCAGGGGATTTCGTGTCCGGACATATCCGGGTCATTCAGGCAGAAGGAACGAAAGAAGAGGAACAGGAAGAATAGAAAAAAATCCAGGCAGGCATGCTTTCATAGTGTTTTAGGGCTTTTTGGCAGCTTCATTCGAGATATAAAAAGTATTATACAGCAGCCTATTCGCATTCATTAATGCAAACAGCAACGAATACTGCGGATATGCAATCTATCGAAAGAATCAGCTGAAGTTAGCAGTCAAGAAGTTCAACTTTCTAATAATGCTGCTATGTACTGAAAACTAGCGGCAAAGCGTCATCAGTTTCTTTAAATTGAGAAAAAAAAAATACGTACGTAGAGTTCAGTGAAACAGTGGCTAGGGTTTCCAGCAGTCTGAGAACATTGTCCGCTCTTCGCCCGGCGCATAACTTTCTAAATTCACGAGAACTGAAGCAGCCCTCTGTGATGTAGATAGGACATTTTCAAGAAAGTCGCGGGAATGTCGCATCGTCAGGCGGCGTGCCATTCAGACTGTCGTCGTCGTTGTCAGCGTCATCCGTACATCGCGAGCGCAGATGCAAACGAAGCCCATTCTCTTCGACATTGCCCTCAGCACTAAAGCAGAACAAAGTCGGCGGGCAATCCACACCCCGGTATTTTATTTTTTTTTGCGCCCGGCGACACAATTGCTGCGCGTGCGCTAAACAAAACATCTTCATTCTCCTCGGTGAGCTACATGTGAAAATGACGGCGTTGCTTTCTCCCATATTCTGCTCCGTGAGCAAGAAAATGCGCTCATAGAGATGGCCTCGGTGTAAACTTCGCGTTCAAATCGCGTGGCGAAGCAAGAGCGGCTGCATGCTCATCACGAACCGGAAAACCGTGTATGCAGCTTAGAAGGAGCTTACTCTTTCGAGAAAGGCGGTAAGTTAGATATGCTCACATGCTCCTTTGTGATGGTCAGGCTGAAGCGTGTTTTGAGTCGACTTAACCAACGGGGTCCTGGTTAAAAATATTTGTGCAAAACTGGCGTTCTCAGTTCTCGAATACCACGCTACCTTACTGCTGCCTTTGTGGGCTGCGGAGACCTTTTATTTGCAATATGTTTGAAAACATTTCCGAATGTTTTCAAAATTTTTATATCAAAACGTGCTATTGAGGCAGATCTCGCGCTTCTGGTCATGCTAACTTACGATTTTCTTAGAAAAAATATGTGGTGAGCGGCGATGCATTGAAAAGAGGCAAATTTCACAACGATTTGCATGAAGTCAGTAGCATCTTCAACGAAAAAAAATTGAAATATGCTAAATTTTGTGCGTAGGCTTAAAATGGCTACTGATTGTTATTAAATATGTTGAAAATCAGATATCAAACTTTATTTTCTTGCAAAACAAATGCGGATTCCAAAGAACTTGAAGCTTTCATACCATTAAATGTGGGCAAAAGTGGTATTATAAAGTGCGCTAGACGTAAAGGTGCAAAGTCATTGGTGCAAATTTTCCAAAGGAAAAGAAAACAAAAAATACATACGTGAGATCATTTTGAAAATGCAGTTAACACCTTAAAACATGGTTTCCGTTATGGCGCTACCAATTTGCCACCAAAAACTTCAAAATATTTGGGAATTAAAATCCGGTTCCCAGCAGTTCATAGATTTCATCTTGTCTTTCCACAAGCAACCACATTCATTTAGCTAGGTTCAGTGAATAGTGAACACAAGCGTTTCTCTATTCCAATGTTTTGAGACCGTAGCCCCTGAGGCGAACCTATTTCTAGTTTTTGGCGAGCCTGTTCGTTTGCTCCCTGCCAGGGAAAACGTATTTACTCACTGATGACGGTTCTCAAATAGGGCACTGGGCCAGGATATTTGAGAATCAGCATGGAATTTGGCACAGTCAAACAAGGTGTGTAAAATTTGCAGCTGAATCACTTGAGCCATGGTTTGCATGAATTTCTTCGTAGAAAGATGGAATGAGGTCGAACACGAACCAAACTTTCCTCACTGTTTGCAGTAGTGGTCATAAGTGTAAACTTCACAGCGATATAGCTAGCGAGTTTTTAAAGTAGGCATTATCCGTAAAGTTTTTCTTTGGTTGCTGAGCGAGTTAGGAACAATTTCGTGAATTCATAAAAACTGAGTTCAGGAGCACGTCTTTTTGCACACATTTTTATATACTATCTATTCATATTTATGTACTTAGGGAAGACTTATTATTATATTCTTATAATTTTTGCTGTTAATATCATAATTATAACATGAAAGTATTTTGCAAGCGTCTGTGCATCACGCTGAGTTTAAATTAGAAGACCGGCTGGAGCGCAACGCAGTAAAAATTGAAAGTTGAAATTTTTAAAATGTCTCATTTTGACGACACGACCGGAATGAAATGAGGCAGGGCATAGAGTGCGATGAGATGTGTTTAAAATAATACAACACATGGTATTTCAATCAATTATCACTAAGTCACGAAGTTAGATAATTCCGAGCCTATCCCATGGTGCCTGTGGGCATTATTTGCACCGTATCCAGATAGAGCACGGTACTATTGTGTTCCATGACCTGCAACAGACCAGGGAATTACAGCCAAGCTTTGCGAGTAACCTGGCTAGTGATCCTTTTGAATTTCGCGCCTTCTGCGCAACTTAATTTCTGTTTCACACACAGCTGTAGTTCATGCGCGTTGTCCCTGTGAAACAGACATGCGGTTTAGATCGATTCCACCAGGCACGTGAACACGAGTTTTTGGACGCGATTGTAGGTGAGAGCGAGCTGACTTCATTGACAAAATGTATTGCGTAAGCAACCTGGTTTGCTCGCCAAAATGAATGCACCGTTTCGGCTCCAAGGATACGTATCGCAATTCCTGACTTTCACGCTACCTCATATCCATTAATGTTCTGCGGTGGGCGCCTTTAGGGACGCCGAAACTGCTTGATGGCATTGAAGCTGCATGCTTGATCCCCTGCACAGCTTTTTTCATGCCTTCTTTTCTACCAACCGGCAAAAATTGTTTTTGTTCTGCACATTCAGACGATCTTAGGGAGTGATTTAATAAGCGCAGGTCTTTGGATCAAGCACTAAAAACTATTATCGTTCCTTTAAGACAGATAAAACACCTCGATGTCGCGTTTTCTTGCCGCTTAAGATGTTGCAGAAATAAGTGTTCCGTAAGAACTCAATGATCAAACTCTTCAAAGCGTTTCATAAATTAGGATGGCAAACTAATTGCAATGAATATTTGCTTAGTCCAGAACGCATGTTCTCTCGTGCTGCACAGTACCTAGAGAAATGGCTCCCAGAAATCCTCTCATTTAAGACCGCTTTCTCGTTCACTAAGCCCCATTTGGCAATATTTTGTTCTTTAAGCATGTGGTGGGTCACTTCTTTGAAATTCTTAGTGAATTTGATTGCATGTTCAGTGATTACGCGACACTAAGTAAAAAAAAATGCCGGTTTTTGCCCATATGTCGCATTTTGGCTACACTCTTCCATAACTGTCAGCAATGAAATACTAGGGCCGTGTACTCTCCTTGGAGGAGATAACAAGCTCTTATCGACGTCAGACAGTTGTCTCATCTATTTTTTCAATGTCAGCCAGGTGCGGCTTACGCGTCCGATCAAGGCCCTTTCCTGCCCTCCTTTCCTACTCTCGGCAAGGCTTCGCGTCTGTGCACGGCTGTGGGCGAGAGTACTTACTGCCTTGATGGCGCCCTACGACGGAACGCGGACGAACTAAACCAGCCGTTAGCTACCGCATACGTCTTCAGAGATCGGCGCAATCAGCGGATCACCATGCAGCCGATCCAACTGTGGAGAGGGAGGGGTTCCTCTGTTTAACCTTACTTTATATTCTGCCACTCCTTTTGTCACTCCATCTGACCAACTCAACTTAGAAGTTCGAAAGACTCTCATTGCGAAGCGGGCGATGCAGCTGGCATTGAAAAAATTGAGAAGGCGTTGATCACACAAACACGGCGGGACGTGCGGGTTCTGCGGAAAAGACAAAGGCCTACAGGGCACATTCATAAAGCTGCTAATACCAAACAGCGTTCAATGGCTCGCTGGCACGCCAATACTGGCCAATCGTGGCAGCTACCTAGGATGATATCCACCAGCTGCGAGCGGTCCTTACCTAGGTCTGCCGATCTCACCCTAGGTTCAGAAAACTTTTCCCGAGTAAATGCCGTTTGTGACGGACCTATTTGGCTATTACGCGCCGTCTACCATCTTACTGGCCGTAATATCTGGACATCGCTCGTATATCAACCGGCAGAGGAATCCCCTTGTCCGAAAACAATTTCGGCGAGCTTTCTCTACCCGCCGCGGCGGCTCAGTGGTTAAGGCGCTCGTCTACCGAGCCTGAACCCGACTTCGGCGGCCGTGTTTCGATGGAGGCGAAACTCATAAGGTTAGCGTGTGCTGTGCGATGCGAGTGCACGTTAAAGATCCCCAGGTGGTCGAAATTATTCCAGAGACCCCGATTACGGCACCTCTTTCTTCCTTTCTTCTTTTACTCCCTCCTTTATTCCTTCCCTTACGGCGCGGTTCGGATGTCCGCCGAGATATCTGAGACAGTTACTGCGTCATTTCCTTTCACCAAAACTAATTTTCAATTTTCATTTTCAACCTTTCTCAGGAAGCTCACCCTTGTATTCAGCAGTGCATGCGAATCATCTTGTGAAGCGCAATTGGCAGGTATCGCTGAACGTCTTAGTCTCTCTTTCAAGACTCGGTATCATTAGTGGTGAATACTTCAAAGCTGTCCTGAAACATACGCTGTCTATCACAGCGAGTAGCTGCTTAAAAAACGGCTCTAAAGTGATCTTTTAAGGAAGCTGAAGTATTAACTACCTTGTACCTACAGCGCCTATATCTATTTCTGGTGAAATTTTATTCGGGAAAGTAATCAGCGTTGGAGCACGCACGAGCGCACCGTGAGGCATTCATGCTGCCTAGCATCCACACCTGTCGGCCGCAGTACGTTACAGACAGGGAGGCCAAGCAATTTTGCCGTATGTTGTGCATTTCCTTCTGGAACTAAATTACATACCTTTTGATTTGAAAAACAAGAAACAAATACAAAAAAATGTATTTTGTGCGTAGTATGAGCCGTTACGCTTCCTCACCTCTATTAGTACCGGGCTACAGCATCTGATGACCAAGGACTTATGACAGAAACTCAAAACCTGGGGTCGTTAGCACGGGACGAGGTTGCTTTACTTTCAAGCCAGAGCTCATGGTTGCGGCGTCCACCTTTCTATGCAGCTGGCGAAGTTACTTCTCAGTCGTAGAAGCTGAGGTACCGCTGCGTGTGAAATTACCTTTGGCAGTGATCTTTAAGCTCTAATTTTAGAGTATCTGACAGCGCTTGCGGGTGCGCTGGACAAATTATGGTTCTAGTCGCTTATACGCACTTGGTGCAGGAGAAAAAGGTCAGTCGAAGTTTCAGGAAAAAATTTAAAGACTGGCACTGTGTTTGCTATCTGACGGGCCTGTCACCCAAAACAAAACAAACATCAGTACCTCTAAGTTTTAGGACAACAAATGATAGCAGTCAACTTCCGTAAAGACACACCGCACCACGAGAGCTTACGCCTTCGTAAATTAATCGCGCCGCGTCTTTTGGGTGCACGTAAAGAACTAACTCAGAAAAATCAAGACAGGGGTAGGTTTGTTTGTCATAGAATCTGGGGAAGAACACCCAGACCACCGGCACAAACAAGCACGAAGATTACGCGTACTTCTTCACGCCGTTTATACCGCGCTGACTGCCTCCTGCAGACTCAAACCGTTCAGGGCGCACTCGCCGGAGCGTTAACTTGAAATGAAGACGAATTCGAACCTAAAAACCCCGCGCGATGCTCTTGCCTCTAGTGCCTTGGGTAAGCAAGCTGCAGGCGAAGCGGGCGGCTCTGCCCTATGAGCACAAGCACGCGTGTACTCATCACACCCGGAGGGCTTGAACCCAGCTGCGCACGGGCACGGAACAGAGTTGAAGGCAAGCATACATAGAGAATAAACCAGTAGGATGCGCCGAACGAAAGGGTTACAGAGGCGGAAGGGTTCAGGGAATCGCAAAGAAATAACACGAAATAAAAGGGAACAAATAAAATAGCGAGATGGACGAGTGAACCATGCGGGTGATGAAAAAAAAAGTAAAGAAAGAAAAAAGTCGGCAGCCAGCTGTATTCACGCTTGAACGAAGGCGCGGGCGCTTAAATTAATTTCCAGCTCCCCACGCCATGCTTTGTTTCTTTTTTCTTTCTGTCTTTTTGTTTTTCTCTGATTGTGCGATTTGTTCTGTAGGGTCGCACTCGGTGTAAAAAAAAAAGCAAGAAAGATTCGAGGGAGGACACACTGGCACCAGCCGGGAGGTCGCGGGGGAGAGGATGGCGCTAAGGAGAAACTTCAGAGACACACGATGTGAGCAAGGAAAAAAAAACAGAGAGAAAGAAGGGAGGCGAGAAACGAGGAAAACAAAGCGAGTCATAAGGCACGGCCGACGGCCCCCAGTGTTTGCCATGATGCACGAAAGGGGCGCCGAGGCAACGACGGCGGCGACAACGAACGGGGCTCCGAGAGTCAGGAAGAGAAGATCAGGGGAGGCCGACTGCGGAAAAAGAAGAAAAAAAAAAGAACTGAAGGAAAGAGAGAAAAGGAAGGAAGAAGGAAGAGGAGGCTTCCCAACTCAAAACAACAATGGCCAGGAAGATAACGACGAGTCCAAATTAAAGCGGAGCCGGCGGTCCGTAAAGATTCTGTGTTTCGGCCCGAAAGAATATTCGCCGAGGCGCCGCTGGCCGCTGGCCTGCGCCTCCTCCTCTTTGCATGGCTTGGGTGGAGATATATGCTTTGTCTGTCTCTCCTCCGCTGCCGCTGGTGCCAGGGTGTGCCGAGTGGCGGCGCCTGTGTCACCGACCGTGTAATATCCGAGAAAGATGATCCGTTGGAAGGTCGCTGCTGCGCGTGCGAACGGCGACCAGAGCCGCTAGGGGCCGCTGCTTTTTGAACCGCTTGAGCGTGACGTGACAGTTCGGTTAATTACTTCTCCGTTCCTATTCTCCTCCTCCCCTTCTTTAATCTTTCTGGTTTGGCGGCCCGCTGTCGCTTTGAACGCAAGTAGCGAATGAGTTGCGCGCATAGCGCCCTCTATCCCCCCCCCCGTGCGCCTTTGTTAGGTTCGTACAGTACTTAATCTCACCGTTTCGTCGTTGCTACTAGTGCCGTGTGTTACGAGTTCAAAACGCGTGTCCAACCACCTGCGAGAGAATGTAGTGCAGGCTCTGGGATGCTTTGTAGCTTAACCTTTCATTCTGTTGATTGCTATTTATTTAGGGCTAGCTAGGTTTTTATGCCAGAGGTACATAGCTTTCATTCCTTGTGAATAAAAAGTGGATCACCGAGGCGCGAACTCGCACTCTGTTTATTTGTAACTTTTTTTTTTACCATGGTATGCCTCAGGTTTAATCACACTTTTCTTAGCGGTGGTCTTTACCTTGTGTGTGCTTCCTCGACACCACGAGTTTGGACTGCGAAAGATTGCGGTAAAGTGACCTAATGATCATAAATGTTCGCTAAGGTGCACCTTTATGATTAAGGACCCACTTTGTCCTATTTAATTATAGCCCGGCTGCCAGCTGCTGCTATTCTGACACCGACAACTGGAAGGTACGCGGGTTACCATCGCCCTCTCCGATCTTTCTTCTGTGGAATGAATAGGTTCATCTAATCAACAGTTTTCATTTTAAAATCTTCGTTCGCTTAGCTTCATGTCAGCTTTCTGGCCTGCCTGTCCTTGCCATTATTTTCGGACAATATAAGACTTAAATGGGCAAATAAAATGTTGCAGTCACGTGACCCAATTATTTTCACGTCTTGCCTATTCACTGTGTCGACAGCATCAAATTTTCGTTACGGTAGGTGAACTCTATGCTGTACGTCCCCCAAAAATGGCTGGCTTTCTCGCAAAGGGCGCCGTTCGCGCTCTCCATATTCGGCGATGTTCTGTACTGCTCCTGACAATGCGCGCGGGTTATGTGAAACGATCGCGGTCAACGCCTCCGTCATGTCAGTGGGCGCCACATAGCTCCCTTCGCAACAGGATCCGTTTGGACACATCAGTTCGCTTATTCTCCGTGATGTGGCGCCACTTACATGGAGTGGTGGCTTACGTCACAGCGCGCGTTGCTGGCGTGACTACCGAATATTATTTTATAAAGCGCCGCCTCACGAAGAAAAACGGGAACAAAACTTTGCTCGGCCGTTTCCTGTGGTGTGTTGATAGTTATATAGGTGCTCTCTCCTTCTCACTTAAGGTACGGAGCAAACACCACGGACAGCTAATGGCACAGCGGGTGAGGGGATGCTAGGAGAGGACTTTATTTGTCCAAACCGACTGCTCTTGCAAGTTTAACAAATTCAGAAAGCGTTTTTCTGGGCCGTACCTATAGAGTTAGGTCGAGAACAGTGGTAATTAATTCTGATCCCGAAGACTCTGAAGTGAGCGCTTCGTTATCGTCGCTTATGATTTCATCTTGGCTTTCCAGGGCAGCCATAGTTAGTGCGCAAGAAGTTGTAGCATGGGCAGACAAGCTTTAGGCGCTTTGAGGCTCAAATGGCTCGATCAACAAAGTTGTTCGAGTGTCATTTGGATTTGTAATAAGGACTGTCTTTGCCAAAAGTAACCACGCAAGAGGGTGTATTTCTGAGCTATATAGTCGACCACTTACGACACACGCTGGACTGTAAATCTGTGTAGCATACCGGAATTTTGGAAGAACGCTACTATTGTCTTCGTTCATAAATCTGAAAAAATTACGGGCCACTTCCTACAATGTATCTACAAAAGTTATCGCTGATAGAATCAGGACAATCTTAGGCATCAGTCAACCAAATTACCAGGCAGGCTTTTATACAGGGTATCATATTCACACTGCGAGTGAGATGATAGAGAAGTGAGCAGAATATGACCAACCCCTATATATGGCATTTATAGATTGCGACAAAGCATTTGACTCAGTCGAAACTTTAGCAGTCATGCAGCCAATACCGAATTGGGATGTAGAAGAGCCTTATGCAAGAATACTGGTAGATATTTATAGCGTGCGCACGGATGCCACAGTGCTCCATAAATTCACCAATAAAATTCCAATAAGAAAAGGTGTCAGGCAAGGAGACACGATCTCGCTGATGGTATTCACCGCCTGTTCACAGAAAGTGTTCCGAGGCCTGGATATGAAAGAGTTGGGCATTCGAGTTCATTGAAAATACCTTAGCATACGAGTTCATCGAAAATAACTTAGTAATCTCTGATTCGCTGATGTCATTGCCTTGCTAAGTAACTCAGGGGATGAATTTCAAAGCATGATGAATGACTTAGACGGGCAAAGCAGAACGGTGAGCCTGATAATTAATACGCAGAAAACTAAAGTCACGCTGAACGGTCTCGGAAGGAAATAGCAGTTCACGATACGTCGTGAGGCGCTGTAAGTGGTAAAGGAACACATCTACCTCGGGCACGCAGTGAACGCAGATCCGGACCATGAGAATGAAATAACTAGAAGAGTGACAATGGAGTGGAGAGCCTTAGGCAGGTAGTTTAGAGGGACACTGAGGAGAAATTGAAGTTGGCTTGTATCGACAGAATACCAGCTCCTGATTACAAGAACGCCACTCATTCTGACAACAAAGCTCTTGTATTTTAGAAAATAAAGTGTAGTGATTACAATGAACGCGCCTGAACTATTATGAACGCGCCTCAGGCTGCCTCAATGGCAGCCGAATAGAAGTTGACGACGAAGTGTGCCGGCGCGCGGCTCCAGCTCTCCGGCTGTCTAGACTGACTGTGATTTTGCTGCCGTCCGCTCAGCTGTTTGGTGAACTGCATCGCTGAGTTCACTAGTACGCGAACCCCCTTTCAAAAGGTACATAACAGCTGCACCTTACCGGTACTCACTTATGAGGCACAAAGGTCGAAGCTAACGAAAATGGTTCAACTTAAATCGAGGACAATGCAGCGAGCTATGGAAAGGAAAATGATAGGTGTAAGGTTAAGAGACAGAAAGACAGCAAAGTGAGTCAGTAAACAAACTCCGGTTAATGACATCCTAGTCGAAATCAAGAACTGGGCATGAACAGGGCGTGTAATGCGAAGGCAAGATAACCGGTGGCCCATAAGGATAACGGACTGGATTCCAAGAGAAGACAAGCATAGAAGGGGGCGGCAGAAAGTTAGGTGGGAAGATGAGATTGTGAAGTTTGAGGGGATAAGATGGCCGCAGCTGGCACAAAACCGAGGTAATTGGAGCGATAAGGTTTTGGTTTGGTTTGGTTTATTCGGGTTTAACGTACCAAAGCCACTCAGCCTAGGGCGACGCAGTAGTGAAGGGCTCCGGAAATTTCCACCGCCTGGGGTCCTTTAACGTGCGCTGACATCGCATAGTACACGGGCCTCTAGAATTTTGCCTCCATCGAAATTCGGCCGCCGTGGCCGGGATCGAGCCCGCGTCTTTCGAGTCAGCAGCCGAGTACCATAACCACTGAGCCACCGCGGTGGGTGGAGCGAAAAGGGAACGGCCTTTGATCTGCAGTGGGCGTAGGCAGGCTGCTGCTGCTGCTGATGATGATGATTATGGTAAGGTTTTAAGGAGAAGCTTTGTCCTTTTGGTCCTCAGGGACATTGTAAGGGCTCCAATATACTGCTTAGTAGCAAACCACATTTTCTGTTACTTTTGGCAAAGGGGCAAAGTAAGTGCGTTGGCTGTGGTGAATGTTCAATACACGGGCTTCAGCCAGTCACAAATGTTTCCTACAGGTATTACCAGATGCCCTACCACTTCGTTTATGGCATTTTTTGTGTCCGGGCATCTGTTCCCATTGGGCTAAAGGGTAGATCTAGTGGCTTTATGCCTTTAGGCTCGGCCTTCAGCTGGAGTGAACTCTTTCGGGGGTTTCACATTACTAATGGGGTAACACTCACTGAAGCCCACAACTGCAGAGCAACAATCGATTGGTGGATGGACCGATGATTTGTGCGCGTGCATAAGCACGCTCTGTGCCACAGTGTGGTGGTGAGTCTCATCAAGCGGAGTTTTTTTTTTTAAATTTATTAGAATGTTGTCACTGCTTATACAGTGGATACGCCGTGCACGTTGTTCGCGCCCCGCCACCTAGCAGCCAGCGACCTAATCACATGGTTACGTATGCATGTATTAAACGGTGCTTCGAAATCGCAGATTAACTTACTTTGGTCTGTACCTCCTCACAAGCATTGGAAACAATAGTAATCGCTTTATCCCGTTGAAGATTGGCTGCTACCAGGCGGCGGGGCTCGGTTGACCGTGAAGCATAAAACATCGTTCCGAAGTTATCGCCGTACAGTCCCCCCCTCGCCCCCGTAATGTGAGCCTTTCAAAAGCCGCACTCTTTATGACAAAAACTTATACAGACATTTTTACACCAGAAGGTTAACTCTCCAGTTGCTGCTGAGCCGGTATTCAACATCTGTTACTATTGGCCATGTTATTTCAAGCATTTATCTTAATTTAGGCTACCCGTTAAATGACTCGCCTTAGCAAGAGATGTTCTCATTAATAATTTCGCGCCAGTGCGAGGGTTGTTACATGTCTTTTAAATAATCTGCTACGAATGGAGTGCATAGATCACTGCATCGTGCGAGCTTACGACGCAAAAGAAAAAGTAAGTAAATGTGACACGCAGTTCAGGAAAATATCACTTCTTAGTTTCTGAATAATTTACTTTTGCATGGGCAGAACCACCCAGTGTGTTTCGTTCGCTGGAACCCTCTGTCGCTGAGCAGAGCCACGCTCCCGTTGGCGACAGCGGCATCAAATATAAAGCATCCCTTTTGTTCTTCACACTAAGCGAATTGTTCTGTCTACGAGTTCATATTATTTGGCTTTTTAACTCACGCGTAAGGGAGCAACCCCTTTCTAACCTCTTTCGCTTCGTTTTAATACCTTCGTTCTTCGCATCGCACTCCTCCCCCGCATCCCGGGCAGCCCCGAAGTATCGCATCAAAAATTCAATGATCGAATCTCGTATTCATGGTGGCACGCAGCGTTGCTCTCCAGTCACGTGCTTCTTTTAACGTCTGGCGCCTCGTTCAGAGCGTTGTTTTTGCACGAGCGTGGTCTCTTCGCGCTAACACAAGAGCGATTCCTGTCGCACGTTGCTCCCGACCTCTTGCGCACGACGGAGCAAATACGTGCATCCGAAGAAGCGAACCGTGCTTTGTCCCTGGCTCCGGCGACAATCACCGTTCCTCGAGGAACTCTTTTCTGCAAGCCCGGTTCTGTTCGCCTCCTGCGTTTACACGCTGCATACGAGTCACGTACATTATCCGCGCATGCGCACTTAAGCTTTTTTTTTTTTTTTTGCTGCTGAAAGCGAAAAAGGAAAAATAATGGCCGACGGGAGCCGGAATTCGGCTTCGGCATTTATAATAAACCTTTTTGTTTATTTAAACATCGTGAAATTACAAGTGGGTGTTACATTGGCCGGGGGAAAGTTATAAAACAAGCACCGTACATAATATTCACTCACATTACGTAACAAATTCAATGAAAAACTATACTTAAAAAGGGTGAGGACAAAGCATGGCGTTCGCTAAACGATACGTAGGTTGAGCTCACAGTATTGCAATCGCAAATATACAGAATTGTGAAAGCAATACTGCGATGAGTTTAGGCAACCAAGGCGTTTGATAGTTGCGTTTGAGAATGAGGTAAATCATTTTGGATAACTGTGTTATTCGGCACAGAGTTCCAGTCTTTCACACATAACATTAAGGCACAAGTTTGTTATCTTTCGTGCGAAAATCGGTTGCACTTTACGGCGATCCGGGATGAGATACTTGGAAGTTTGCTGGAAATATTGGCATGTTACGTTGCGTGTGTGCTTTGTTCATTTGGAAGAACGCGCTAATTGTAATAAGGCTAATTGTAGCCGGACCCTAGAATAAATTAAAAATAAAATCTGAACGTTTATACAGAGTGCGCCCGTTTAAAGCTGCTTGTGCGCTTGATGACAGCGTACTGTATTTTTAAAAAGGAGGCACGATGCGCGATGACGTGGATCAAATTTCCGGACTTCGAGTTTTCAACATGATTGTCGTCAGGCCGGTTACATCTATTATAAAACAAAAGTTGCTAAACATTTTAATCAATTTATTAATCGCTGCTGAGCGACAACGAATAAAGCGGAAATGAAAGCCTGCATTGGTCAATGAATAGGAGGCGGGTATTTTTGGAAGTGAATTCTTGACAACATTGTTAACATGAGAGGGTAGCGTACACTTGCCAGGTCCTTGCATCTACCAAGTGCCACGTGACAGCTGCTACCCAAAAGGTTGTGCTCAGACCACCTCTGGTTGATACTGTTAGATCAGGTTTTGCGTGCATACGCGCCGATGGCCTCGAGTATAAAAGAGTGAAAAGCCACCGGCGTAGCTTCGTTGGCGCTGCATAACACGGGACGCGCAGGGTGGCCTGCTGTCTGTCTTTTTAAACTTCCCTTATATTTATTTAAATTGCTCATGATAATAAGACCGTTTTCCTGTGGTAGGCAACAAAACGAAAGGAGCACTCTGATTTTCCTTCTATGGTGTCAGATTTTTTTGGTTTCTTGAGTGCAAAGTTAACAATAAGAATAGAGGGCACCAGCTGCAGTGGTCGCAAAAAAAGGCAGCTTTAAGCGTTACTGTGTCGTCGCATTTTACCGAACCCCGCCTCAGTGCCTTGTGTAGCTTGTTGCATTATGACATCGTCTCTTCTAATCTAAAGTGTGCACCTCTTTCTCTCCATCCCGCCTTCCCTTCCTCAGTATGAAGTAACCAGCCAGAGAAACGATCCTCCTTGCGATCAATTTGCGCTGTAAACATGAATTACCCTGTAAGAGACCAAAATGGGAGTAAACAGTCCTCTACCGTACTCGCTTCTAGAGGCAGGGTACGCTGGATAAGTTCCGGGGTAGATTTCGATTCCTAAACATCCGGATTTCTTACTGTTGGCACCAGAGGCATATTCCCACTTAGTAACTTGGAGCAGCTAGCAATGGAAGGAGAGTTTTAAACGCGGAACCGGAAGTATTGAGATTAGCAAGTAGAGGAGATTGGAAGCTCAATTAAAATCTTCGTAACCACAATAACTTCGCATGTTTTAAAGAGGGAATCTGTTTCCGTTGCCAACCGTAAATATTCCGTATTTTTAGTGGTGGAATTCTACTCCAGTGTAAGGGCCGCATACTCTGCTCTTGTATGAGAGTGGGCAGGATGATCGATTACTCCTTTTTTAGTCCCTTTTTTGGGTAATTCCTGTTGAGAGTGCATCCTTCCCAGCATTAGTTTGTCTCTTCCTTTCTCTATCACTCTCCTTGCTGTCGAGTTTTTTCTCGGTTAACGTACGCGCCGCCCACGAGCATGGTTTTGACAGCCTTCTGCGCTTCGCCCACGAAGTACCACCGGCTGAGAGCCTGCCTGAAAACAACCTATGGCGATGATGTCAAGCGTCGCCAAGAAAAAGAAAACCGAGCCAATGGCTCGATGACACTGCACTATCATCTTATGCGGTAGTGTTTCTTTTTAACTTTTTTTTTCAGCAATGCATTCTGTGTGAACCACTCTTGAGACGCCCCCTCGCATCTCCTCTTCGCGAAAAAGCAAATAAGAGAAAAATAAAAAAAGGAAGGGCATATCTGGCGTTCCCTATCTTATTACCACTGCGAACGTCGCTTTCCGAGCTGGGGCCTTCCCGAAGAGCGTCGGTGGTGATGCGGTGACGACGAGAGCGGCAGGCACTCCAAGCCGCCAACAAGGACGCGTGCCACGCGTGGGCTTTCAAAGGGCACTGCTGTTCTTCATCTCATTTTCTTTTCTCGGGTGTCTATAGCTGATGGTGCGTCGCTGTTGTGAAGGGGGAGAGAAGGGGAAAGGAGGAAATGGAGCGGCTTTTCGTATTAGACGACGACGACGCAGAGACGACATCATGAAAAAGCCCGTGACGAGGAGCAGACCACATCTGGCCACTCGCGAGGCGAGTCAATGCCTGTCTCGGGACGTTTCCCCAGCTCTTCCTGCAGCGGAATCGAGGGTCGGGCAAGGGCGACAGTGCCCTCTTTGCGTCATCTAGCTGCACTCAGCCCCACTAAAGCTGTGCAGCGTTGTGTTAAGCTTAAGGTGGCGCCTTCTATAATCAGTGACCGAATTCACACAACTTTTCGCTTGGTAGAGTGCTTAGTAGCGAGAATTCCTTCTTTAATTCGCCCAGCAGGTTATGCCTGATATGTGTCCAACTTTAAGTTTCCGGAATCAGGAGAAGCAATCTTTAGCCGCCCTTCCTGGCTGCAACCCCTGAGCACGTATGAACAGAAAGTGACTTTAGTGCCATGTGCAATCCAGACCAGGCTCCACGGGTTAGCTGACGAACCGCCAAGTGTTCTTACGTGTCAACCGCTTCGTGGATTGGGTTCCTGATTACAGATGGCGCCAGTTTTAGCCTTCAAGAACGCTGCACGCTTTTCCTCGGGCAAAAGCGGATATCGTGACGCCTGCCTTCGCTCTGGCTAAAGCCCTGTGGGGAGGCACGCTGACGGGAGAAAGGGGGGTGGCATCGCACAGCGGGGAATGAGGAAAATGATAGCGGCGCCCCTGCGTGGCGCGCGCGTAGAGAGAGAGAGAGAAAGAGAGATAGAATGAGATGGTGGGCCATTCTTTGCGCGTGCGGTCTGTTGCAACGACATTCTTGCGTCTCGAGCACGACGCGTATGCGAAGGAAGGAACGACCTGGTGTACGTCATTGCTCCGACGCCGCAGCCACCACAGCCACGATATATGAGAAGGAATGGGCTCGACGCTCATCGCTCTGCTCTGCGCTTGATTGCGCATTTCGATGTTTTCTCTGAAATAGGCGCAGAGAGAGGGAGAGAGTTAGAGAGAGAGATAGAAAAGAGAGAGGAAAGAGAGAGAGCTCTGTATTCCAGGGATGGGGGAAGCGGGGACCCGACCGTTGGTTCTCCTTAGGATTATTTAGCTCGTTGCGCAACTGCGCAGCCAGGCCTGCATCACGAGATAAACGACACCAATAATGGGGGAACCCTTTCTTTGTGCTCCTCTAAGCTCTCGCAACAGTTGAGGCATTGCGTTGGGGTTATGGCAAAGAGGCGACGCGTGGCTCAAACTTTGGTTAACGGCAGCTGTACTGCGCGACCGGTAATGCGAGGGCGTTTGGCATAGTGGGGTTGATATTGCAACTAGCACATTTCAACATGAAAGAAATGCAACGTCACTCTAACTGTTTGGTGCATGCGCCCTAAAATGCTAAAAACGATGGGATGATTTTAGGATTTTTATTGTGGGAGCCTTGGTGGTGTTTTTGAAGCACAAGCGAACTACTGAAATATCCGATGCTTGCCAAAGTCGTTACGACTAGGATGATTATGGATACGAGTGCTTTGGAGGAACTTTTTGTGCCCGGATAAAAGCCGTTCTGTATTAAATACTGCGATAACTTTTTTTCGCAATGTTTCTTGAGCTATCTGTAACCAAAGAAGTTAATAAAACTCACGTTATATGGTGGACGATAGTCTCTACACACCGTTGCAAAATCTGAGGCCCAGGGCATACGCATAATAGCACATCTTCGAAAAATCCTTTTTCTTTCGCGTGTCCAATAGATTATGTATACTTCTCTCAAAAAGGAAAGCGGATATTTTGCGTAACTTTCCATACAGCCGACCCCCATAAAAAATCGCCTATTCAGCCATCATTGCAACACAAATGACGACCATTCCTAAAGAGGAATCGATACTAATTTCTGCTCGGAGACTTTCGACATGTTAGATTATTGGTACATTTTTTCTTTTTTCTTTTTTAATTTCCAGTTCATCCAGCTTTAACAATGAAGACGCCGTGTTTACGACAACATCGAAAATTCACGCACCGTTACCCGCGGGAACGACGAGGTCCAGTTGTACTACCATATACTCGGCCACATAGCTCATACAATGCGGAAAGTTCCGGCCAGCCCCGACAATAAGTGCACCCTATCTGAGCGTTGCAAACGTAAGAAGGGGGGGGGGGGGGGGGGGGGTCTACTTTGTTTCGTGCAAGTGAGTACAATCGCCAACTACTCGCGAAGGCATCACGTCCGCATTGTTTGGCGGGGGTCCATTGTCTTTGGGATAAGTGACCCATTTCCCGCGAGAAACCGCGGCTACCAACTCTGGCCCGGCCGCCTGCCATCACGTCTTTTCCTCGCGCACAAATTGCTGCCCGAGAATGGATCCGTGCGTCTCGAGAAAACCCAGTGGTTCCGTCGTTGGTGTGAGCCGCCCACCGATTTCAACTGTTCAGCGTGGACGGATATTTCCGGGCCTCGCGCTGTACTCACTCATGTCTGAGAGGTCTTGGGCTTTTGCTCAGTTGAGTGTGCTCGTTGCACAGAGCCGTTGACTGTATACAACGAATGAGCAACAAAGGCGCTAAATAGTTTATGAGACAAACTCGCCACTGTGCGCTTGTAAGAAGCTCCTGAGACGTTCTTGAAAGCACTTCGACGTCCAGACCTCTTTAGAGGAAGACAGATCAGAAGTGAAGTTGGATTTGAGTCTACTAGTCATGAATAGTGATTTTTAATTAAATTCTTCGAACTATCATTTCGATGAAGATTTCTGCCCGAAGCACCCCCTTCCATTGAGGACAAAATTTCTGTCAAATATGGGTGTTTCTGTATTTAGAGGCAATGACGAAAGTACTTTGATGTAAGCACACACCTGTCACCGTAAAGAGATATTACAAGCGGTAAAAGTTCTGAATATAATAATCCCGAGTAGTGCTGTTAACTCAAGTTTTGTCCACTATCCTTCAGATGAAGACTTCATTTAGTTCTTCCCTGATTAAGCATTACATTTCTATTGAAATTGAATGTTTCAGTATGCTGAGGCAATCTACCTAATTTGAATAATTTTGTCTCTAATTTTCGCGGTTTTATTTGTGAGTGTGCTGTGTGTGTTTAAGAAAACTTTTTTTCTCACTCCAACAAAAAAAAATTTGCCTGTTGAAAAAAAAACTATATTTGCACTATCACATCAGTGAGCTTTTTGTTTAATGTCCCTGAGCTGGAACCTTACTTTTCGGTTAAGCCTGAGCGCTTCAACAATTAGATAATCACACCCTAATTATAAAACCTTTTTTTCTTTGCAAGTACGTGTACAGGCTTTAGGTATGATAATCCTGCTGCGCGTTTTGAACTCTTATTTGCGTACTTGCAAAACATTTTCGCTTCTTGAAAAGTACATCTTGGATATCCTTCAGCATATATGGCGTTCCAAAGCAGAGTAACTCTAGTGCCACCCTACAAGCCAGACGCCTGCTGATCCCCCTTGTGCACTCGTCTTCAGCTCCGTGACGAGATGATGTGTCGCCCAATGCTATGTCTGAGCGTATACTCAAAGAGGGTAATGTGTGCATGCTGCCGAGACGCAAGGAAAATGACTACTATAGCTTCAGAAAAAAAAAAAAAAGACCACGAAGACTGGAATGCTCGGCTATGGAAGGCGTTCTATTGGAGCATGTTCCGGTCGCGGCATTCACTAGTTCTCCGAAGAGGCGCTTCTCCAGTTTTCCTCGCCCATTGTGCGCCGCATCGTAGGCAGTTCCCCGCTCTGGAGTGTGCGTCGTTTCCCATTGTTGCCCGCCAGCGCTGCTGTGTTTTACTTCTCCTCCTCCCCGTATCCCGTCGCGTTCCCCGCCACGCCATTTCGCTCTCGTCCCGTCTTGCGCAGTAGTAATCGGAAGTAAGTCATCAAGGCGGGCCCGTCTTCTCCCCATTTAGTGACGTCACAGGGGCACAAGACATCTGCAAGTGATCGCTCTTTTCCAGAAGAGAGTTCCACGAGACCGCTGGCCTCAAAACCACCACCGCAACGCCAGTCAGGAGTTCCCCCCTCCACCCCCCCTCCACTCCGTTTTTCAGCGCACCTACCAAGAAGGGCGATGTGCGCGCCCCCTTTTGTCTCCTCCCTTGCGCCTTTGCGTCCCTCTGTTCCCTTCATCCCTTTTATCTTATTCCCCTTCTCAGTCCTTCACCTATAAGCAGGCAGTGTCGCTTCCCTATAGCCCTTTGCGAAGGAAGAAGCGACGGGTTCTGATGCAGCGGCGTGGCAGCCCGCGCCGCCGCTTCTGTCGGGGAGCGTCGCGGCCGCTTTCCCGTTTTATTATACTGATGAACAGATCCTAATGGCCTGCAGAGAGCGTGAGCAGAGCGCGCGCCGTCTCGCCTCTGCGTCGGTCGCTGGGAGTCGATGTTGTCGGTGCGTTGGAATCTGGCGGTGGCTCGGCAGTGAATTCTTCATCCGCGCTGCCGTCGCCTCTGCTGTCGGTGGGTGGGCGGTGGCGGTGCGACGCGCGTCATCCACGAGGCCCCTCAGACCCTGCCGGCCAGCCGCCGTGGAGGGGAGGTATTAAGGCGCACGCGGCTCGGCGCTTCCGGCTTGAATTATGCAGCTCGGGGCCTCCAATTGGGTTCTGCAGCTAAGTGCCGACGCCCAGGAACCACCGCGTGCCGCCGGCTTCAAAACAGGCCGATGCCTAGAGTGAGGAACCTGGGCTCTGTTGGGGGGGAGTGTACCTTGAGATGTTGCGTCTGACGCCTTCTGGTCCTTGTTGGCGCCAAGGGGTCGGATTTAGGTTCTTTCTCTACTCTTTCAACTTTTTTCAAATTTTTGTTTTTCGTCGTTGGGTTTCCGGGGTGTTTGACGGAAGAAAACCTGAACAACGAGGTGGGTTGAAATATGAGACAAATATCACGTATCGCGTGTCTGACTTCAACTGCGCACATCCAGCGATTGGAATCGGCTTTGTACCTCAAATGCAGAACCGCAGACCGCCATCTATTTAAGAACGCTGTAACTAATGCTATACAACTAGGAGCCAGTTTTCACATTGTTCTATCTATTTTTCATGAACACCATAGCTTACAGCTTACACTTTTCATGAACGCCATAACCAGTTACTCAGACTGTTCTGTCTGTGCACGAATTTGCGCGGGTGCTTGATATGTCCGGGCAAACGGACGTGGTTTTCTTTGACTTCAGCAGGGCCTTTGAAAAGGTGTCACATGGCAAACTTCTCTATAAGATGGAATGTATGGGTGTGCCTTTTTTATCATTCAGTGGATTCAAGCCTACCTTACAGACAGACGACAATATGTGGAAATTAATCATTAATAAGACCGCTTCTAGTGTTGTTAGTGTTCACTCAGGACTTCCTCAGGCAAGTGTGCTCGGGCCATCGTTGTTTTTAATATATGTCAATGATTTAGTTACGGTTGTTCCTGAAGATGTTTCTGTTAAGTTATTCGCCGACGACTGTGTTGTGTTTAAACAAATTTCATCCGAACATGACCACAGCTCTGTACAAAAAGCAGTTTTTGCCATTGATGAATGGTGTCTGAAATGGGCTATGGAACTTAGTAGTGAAAAAACTGTTGTCTTACGTATAACTAGAAAAAGTCTCCCAGTTAGCTGCCTTACCTTCTTCGCGGTAATACGATTTTGGAAGTTGAGAAATATAAATATTTAGGTGTAACACTCGACAGTAAGTTAAAATAAATAAATAAATAAATAAACAAACAAATAAATAAATAAATAAATAAATAAATAAATAAATAAACCATATTTTTATTATGTTCCACCTGATTAACTCTAGTTTGTAAAATTTATTGCTTGTATGTTTGCTTGTAGCACTTCCGTCTATAATGCCTTAATGACACCGACAGTATACTATATAAAGATAAATAAATAAATTGAGGCGCTTACATGGTTTCCAACTGAGGAGCTTTCTTGAATTATCCATGCACGCTTGATTATTGTGTACAAAAAAACGCATTGCTTATCCTCGACTGAAATTAGGCGACAAACTAAAATCGAAGCTGCGGGAAAATGGAGAAAATAATTTACGACACAAAAAAGTGCGGGTTTCTTTTGTTATAGACACTGCTCTGGTTTGCATAGGAACGCCATGTGCAAGTCAAACTTGTTGAATAGAAGCATTGCACGGGTTCTCAGAAATGTATCCCATTACGGCTTTGTTTTGATATTACTGATTTTGCGATTTCTGACGCACATGGGGGAGTGACACAGAAGCCAGTTCTGTGAGCATGAAGATTGCAGCTACAGGTAATGCTAGGCTAGTGGGTATAAAATGACTAGATAGCACAGTGCATCTTTTTGGTGTCCCGCGTAAATTATTGCCACGTCTTTAAAGAAAAGATACGGCCTTTGTTTGTCTCTTCTGTTTTAGTGCCTATGAGAGCATGCAAGCGGGCTCGTTGGTACACACATCATGTGATTAGAAACGTGTTAGTCAAGTTTTAATGCACAAGCACTAATCCTGTGGTTCTGACCTGAGTAAAATCGTCTTCTGAGTGTCCGCAGCTGGCCTAGCACGAGCGCTCCGTACCTCTGCACTGCCTGCTCAAGAGGACT
The DNA here is from genome assembly GCF_055824585.1 of Amblyomma mixtum. Classification (NCBI taxonomy): domain Eukaryota; kingdom Metazoa; phylum Arthropoda; class Arachnida; order Ixodida; family Ixodidae; genus Amblyomma; species Amblyomma mixtum. The sequence goes on from NC_143012.1 coordinate 270,234,762, forward strand.
AAGTTTTCGACTTCGACCGATGGGGTCCCGGAATAAGGACTCCACAGATTGCGGGGTGGAGTCTTTTTTGACTCAATAAAGGCTTTTCACTACCAAAATCGCGGCACTGACCGCTCATCATCGGCTTCTACGTAGCAAAAATCCGTGCTTTCGCACTGATTTAAATGTAGTAAACATTCTCAGCAGTTTTTTTTTTACAACCAATTTACGATAGATAGCTGATTGTCTTCGCTTTATATTGTGTGTTGCCGCCTCCTACAAAGCGCACAGTTTTGTGATAAGCTTTTGTGATCAGTCCTTTCTGTGAGCAACGATAACAGTAATACAAACTTTATGCTTATCGCGCAGCAGACCGTTTCAGCGACCTGCATAAGTTTTATTTTGTCTTGTTTTTTTACTCGAATGTGCCCAATTAATTAACTTGATAGAATATGCCACTGCTGAAAAAAACGTACGCACAAACAGTCGATTAATTACTTTGAATGTTCGGCCTCCCCATATCAAAATCTCAAGGACGCCGTTTTCTGGGGGGTTAATCGTGTCTTACCAGAGTTGATTCCCGGCTTAATGACGTTGCCCGTTGGCTCCTCAATCCATGACGTAACGGTGACGTAGTCGGTGACATATCCAGGCACCTGACACCTCATTACTGCCGTGTTGCCGGAGATGACAAACTCGTCGTAGACTTCGGCTGCGTATTTCTGCCGCACCACTGCGAAAGAAAGAACAGGAAAAAAAGAGAGAGATTAAGTTAAGCGTGATGTTGGAAATCACAAGGGGTTCGAATGGGCTAAAAACAACGAATAAAAGAGCCACAAAAGACATTCATCACGAAAGCGGTAAAGTTTGCGAACTTGAATCAATGACGATCGCAAAGGCTGCGCGCTAGCCAAGTTTTCCCAACTGCTAGGAGCCACCGTGCATTGTTCTCAGAAATGCCTGCTTTCAGTGAAATTAAGGGACACATGAATGGAACGATGGGCACCTGCGCACTGCTGATGCGCAACACGAAACTACCTCCGAGACGTCATGATCGCCGTGTTCGAAGCTAGTACGTCGCGATTTATTATCTTCTCGATTATATCTACGAAAGAACATTGCAACGTCATTTATAAATTCACAGTAGTATGGCGTCAGTGACGCCGTTTCGGTTTTTTTTTTCTTTTCAAATGCTTGACATCATGACATACCCGAAAAAAAATCCTGGCTTGACGCCTCAAGCCAGGTATCCCCATGACTTAAATGCGCACGTTATGCCAGTGAAATATAAACGAGATACAAGGTGACGATTTCAATCATGCTCTGGTCTGTTATAGAAGAGAAGGATTCCAAACGAAATCCTAATACACAGTGAACGTCGTTTAAATTAAGCAAAAACAGCGCCAAGAAACATCGCTTTGAATGTTAGCATCGCTCACGCATTTTTACATGTTCCAAACAACGAGTTGAAGAAATAACTCCCGTTCGTCGCCGTACAGGACAAGTTGACGCCCCAGCCCTGTTTTTGAACAAAGGTGGTGAGTCGTACGTGTGTCGCGTTCGCGGGACGTTCGGAATCATCGTCTGCAGCAAAAAGTCTTGTATATATTGGCGAAAATGTGGCTGTCTCGTCCTTTTCGTTGCTACGGTTGAAATGCGCACTTGTGTCCAAGTTAGAGCGACATACGAATTGAAAAGGGCGGGGGTGGATATTAGTCGGTATAATTTCAACGAACATTTGCTCAATCTCTGCTTCCATTTTTGAAGCCGTGTCACAGTTGATAAATACGCAAGAGTTTTACACCTGGCTCACATCCCCAGCTGTCGCAAAGGAAAGAGAGGGATTACTTCTAGTAAAAATGGCAGTGAGGTTATGCAACAAACCTCAGAACACGTCAAGATCAAAGCCACCCGGTTGCTCCCTCACAGTGACATTAAAGGTAAAAGTACTCAACAGAGCTACGTCGCGACTTATCAAAGCAAATAAGTAATCGGCGAAAGCAACGTTAGCGTGTTATCACATGGAGTTGATTGAAGTTCCTCCTAGTGAGAGCGTAAGGCGGAGATTAGCGAGCAGCTCACGCTACCGACTTAGCGATTTCAGCGCCTGCTTGTGGCATTGTTACATATGAATAGACCCGAATTGTGGACAGTTTGCTGCTCTCCGACGGTAAAATCGGGGACTCGGGCCTTTTACTCAAAGGGTCGGGGCTGTAATTACAAACAGCAGCGACACAAAACAGGATAAGTCGCAATTTCATTCTTCCTTCAAGTCTGGCAATGGGCTGCCGCCTATATTTAGCACAATTCCGAAACGTCTTTCCGTTTCTGTAGGAACCCAAGCCTCACGCCATGCGGCAAGGATCGAATAACGAGGCGCATCCGAGGAACCTATAAACCATAGCGTGGCGTGCGCCGAGGGAAACGAGATTCGGGTGAGCGCACAATGTGTTCTTTTCTCCTCGAAGCACAGCGCGCGCCCCTCGTTCGTATACTTCTTCCCAAGGGTCCCAGCATAAGCAGGGTGTAACGTGCGCATGCATGCGCAAATTCGCGCGCGCGTGCATCGGTGTTACTCCGTCCTCTCCCCCTCTCCCCCACCCTCTCTCTCTCGCTTGCTCGCACGAACTAAAAAAAAAAAAACAGCAGGAATCTTGGGATGGCACGGTTGTGGTGCTTGTGTGTGTGATCGCTCGAGGCCCTTCAGGATCGATTGGCGTTCTCATTTGTTTACAGAACAGCACGAGCCTACCCGCGCGGAAAGCATCCAAGGAGAGACGAGAAGGAATAGCAAACAACGGTCGAAACAGAGAACTTCGACTAAAAAAAAACGCAACACGCCGCTGGAATGTTAAAAGAAAAAGAGGGTCGCTATATTGAGGGTTTAGGAGTAAAGGGGAAAAAAGGGTGTTTGGAAGAGACGTTTACCCGCCGATGCTTGTCATTGCAGTGGTCTCTGTTTATTGCGCTTTAGCACGCTGCCCCGAAGGGAAACATAACGGAAAAAAAGAAAAAGAAAGAGAAGAAGAAAGAATGAAGAGGTGACTGTAACGAGCAAAAGAGTGTAGAAAGTGTCAATGGGTGAGAAGAAAAATCTAAACCGAGGGCAGTGGCAAAAGAGGAGCGCGCACTGCAACGGTAGACAAACGCCTGCTCGGTTCGCGAAGAAAGCGTATGCAGAGCAGCAATAGTCTTCGGCAACTTTAAGCCGCCACGCCAGCGTTCTTGGGCGCCGAGCGCTACCCCCTCCTGTTCACATATGCGCATATAAATTCCGCACTCGCCACATCTTTGCGCCGCACTCCGCCGCGATTCCCCCTTCCTCCGTTCGCCTCCGACCTCCACACTTCCCTCTCCCCACTCGTCCCGTCTTCCAGCTTTTGCCCGCAACAAAACAAACACCGACATCTGGTGGGCTTCCAACGAAGCTATATATGAGAAAGAGCTGAAAACTAAACTTCGAGTTTGGACGCGTGCGGGTTTAAAACCTCGCCGCGTTGTAGTGCGATGCGTATGTGTGCGTGTATTTGTGTACATATGAACAAGACGGGTGGCGTTCGCATGCCTGGCTGTGCGTGTGCGGGTCTCTTTGCTTTGTTTGGCGCTGTAAACCGGCGCTGGTCTGCGAAAATCAAAGCCCGGCTCGCGTGGCCGCGAATCCCCTCCTCGTGTATTTTTTTTCCTTCCTTCTCGAAACGAATATTTCACGCCGCGTTTCAGTTCGATTGGCTCCGACTGCACTTCATAACAGACCAGCGGTCCGTGAGTTACGGGAGCATAATATACTGCACTCGTATATACACAAAAGCAGATGGGGTTGCGGAGGCTGGACTGCGGGGGGCGGCCTCTGGTAGGCGTACGCCCGCGGGCTGAACATTCTGAAACGACGGCGGCGGCAGTTCGACGGCAGCTGGCGAGTCGGTATAGCGTAGCGCCGACGCATTTTGCAGGCCTCTGAGAAAAAGAACAGACCGCCCCGAGGCGCTCCGCGTTGCTGCTGATGCTTGTGTATCGGACGGAGTGCAATCTTTCGAGCGCGACTGGACGCGATTCCTAACCTCTGGCATTCTAATGTGTGTGTGCACGCGTGTGTTCGCTGTGCGCCGTCTCTGGCCTTCTACGGAGGTCGGTATTTATGGCAGCTCAGTGTCCCAGCCGGCGTTAGGATTTAAAACGGCGGGAAGGGTTCTATTTACGTCCGCTATAAACTGTATGCCCGAAACAGTGAGAGCATTCCCCGTTCCCTCTACTTTATTTATATATCTGTGAGGTATTGCATAAATATAACCGGGACAGCGAGAAGAGCTCGTTGTAAAGTTTCTAGGCAAGTGACGAGGAAGAATTTGATATACTGTTCTTGCAGTTAGAATGGTTCATAGATGCATATTTCAAAACGAGGAGCTCAAGGACTTAAAGGGGCACGGACACAAAACTTTCGCGGGTCAGTTTTTTTCTTGCCTTGAAAGAGGCTTACGGATCTAGTATCCTTGAAAATGAGCCTAAAACACTAGTGCGCTGCGTTAACGATTAATTACGAGCAATTTTGTGCCGGCAGTTTTGGTCTCGGCCAGCGCCAATGCTGAAGTACACCTTGACGTCTCGGTCCAGTGGCCAACCTGTACTAGTACAACAATACTGGTGTCGTCAGCATCGCCGGAAAGCACCAGTTCCTGAGAACAACCACTGGGTTCCGTGACATCACAATAAGTGGGGGAAGGGCATTTTGACGTCACTCGATGTGGCGGGGGGGGGGGGGGGGGGAATGCCGAGTGGCTCCTCGGACAACATCAAAAATAATATTAAAGTATGTTCCACTCAGCACCTGGCCCTGAAACTTGCTATAAGGCATTTCCTTACACCCATAAAACAAATCATATAGTTCTTCTGTGCTAGGAATTTTGTGTCTGTGCTCTTTTAAGTAGCATCCTCGTTCTCTTGAAGTAGTAGCACTAACTCTTTCTCAGTGAGATTTCAGCTAGACTGATTTTTAGGAAGAACAATTTAAATACGCACTTAATAAATGACATGTAAGAAATCATATTCAACCTATATTTGTACTCCCACCCCTTATGTAATACCCCCAAAGTGGGGTCTTTAAGGAGGTAATAAAGTGAAGTGAAGTGAAGTCAAATCCGTGCTTCTAACCTTCACTAAACGCTGACAAAAGTATTGTTCGTCGCACGCAAAGAGACAACAGCGCTACAGAATAGTTTCGAGACAGTCACCACGGGAGGCGACAAGCACTTTCGAATATATTTATTTTTCACTAAAATGTCCTACTCAACCAAAGCGAAGTTCTCTGAAGACTTGACAGCGCATATCTTTCGCTCGAGCCACTTTTCTTTTGACGTCTACGGCCTTTTGTCATCTTCCGTGATCATCGAAGCACTCTTTAACCAAGTCGGGGTACTAAAGTTGGTAGAACGCAGGACTGCAACGAGAGGCGAAGAAAAATACAAGAAGAGGGCGATCAGCAGAGAGCTGGCTGTCGCTTAGCAAAGAAGGCTACCCTTTTTTTCATGCGGGGCTTTTCCGAACAAATACGCCGGGATGCCACCAGAGGACGCGCCTTCGGAAGCGCGAGTCTTCTCTGCGCTACGGGGTTCCTTCCTGTCCCCGAGACAGGCCTCGGAGCCGCGCCGTCGTAAGACACAATAGAAAAAAGGGCAAAAAAACGAAAACTTCGGCGAGTATCTCGGCAGAAACAACGGGGTATAAGCATGGCGCTAGCGCTTCGGAGAATAAAAAAAAAAGCAAAGATGGCGCAGGCCAAGCGTAGTAGCATCAGCGGCCCACTAGTGGCGTCGCCGAGGGAGGAAGGCGAGCTCCTCGCCACCACGCGTCGTCCGAGTCGCTCGCATGAGAAAGTTGCCGGGGTCCCGGTATCAGTTTCTGTCAAGCGGTGTCCCAAGCAAAGCCGAGGATTGGCCTTGCTTCCCCCCTGCTTTTCCGCTTTGTTCGGCGCGCGCTGCCGCCACCGTTGGCGTGTGCCCTTTCTCGGGGGCGACGCCGTCCGGGAGCAGCAGCTAGAGGCGGTCGCTGCTCAAGCGTGGCTATCGGGAACCGCGCGGTTACCGATTCCTGCCCTCCTCTCCCCTTTTCCCCAATCCTCCCCAACGCTACGCAAGCGAGCGAGCGCTTCGCAGCGTGCACGTACACGCACACACATCCCCCCTCCCCCAACGGCAGCTCGCTCCGTCCGACCAAGCGTCCCGAAAGGAGACAGCACCGCGACCGGCTGCGCTCCCTAGCTTGCTCCCGATTGGGGAAAGGGAAAGAGGGGAAAAGACGGGGCTGCACACTGGAGACCGGGCGGAGCTAGGCACCGCGAGACCTACGTGCGTGCTTGCTTCCTCTCTTTCCCTCTAACCCGCATTTTGTTCGTTTCCATAGGAATTCCCAACTCCTTCTGCTCTACATTCCCTTCCTTCCCTCACGCTATCAGTCGACTGGTCTCTGGCATCTTTTCTTCTTCGTATTTTGATTCCTAGTCCCCAGCTTCTCTCTTCGTCTTCGATACCACGCATCGCTCGGCAGTGTCTCAACTTTATTCTTTATGCTGCGTTGGCTATACGCAGAAAACTTGCTCGGTGAGGTTTTCGGAGCTCAAGCGTGGAAGGAATAAGAAGGCAGGAAGGAAGGAGGGGACAGTTGTAGCTTCGGGGACTCTGATCACATGCCTGAGATTGTGGTGGTGCTGGCGGTCGGGTTTTTATCTCACCAAAGGAACAAGAAAAAAATGAGCAAAACGAAAACGTAGAACTTAAGCGCATTTGTAACAAACTTACGATATGTCTTCGACAAGAAAAAGAAGACAGTCATGATGGAGACGTTGGGAAGCAGCCAGCATTTATGATGCACTTTTTTCCTGGTTATTTTTCTTCCACTGTCTCTGGTCAAACAAGCAGTAACGCTCTGCGTGAGCAAGACTACATTCAAATTGGTCGTCTGAATTCAATTAAATTCAGTTCAGTTTACTTGAACATCAATGATGAAGAGGACAGCAGACAAAAAAAAACATCTCAAAATGGGCTTGACGGAGTCTGCGGCCCTGTATACATGCCAACATGAAGCAAGAATACATAATTATAGAGTACCTGATTACATAGAATCATATGACACATATGTTATAAGCTATACTCTATATACAGTACTAAGTGTATTCAAGACAAATGGAAGAGCATACTTGAACATTAGTTTCCCGTAATTTATTAGCAAGCGCGGTAACACGCAGTGTTCGATTGGCGAATATTCCATGTGTATTTTTTTGGAGATAAATTAGCGGTATTAAAAAGAGCACCCTTATCTCTTTTAATCACTCTCTTTATACTGCTTCGTCAAGATTGCTCTGTGAATTTTAGGGATACGCATTACTTACGATTCTCTAAATAAAGCATCTGTGTGGCTGTCATAAGGAGCCAAGTGCCAAGTCCAAGTGCCTTTTTTTTTTAAATCAGAAAAGTTTGGTAAGATTTCTGTCACACCATGTGGCAGAAATTTGTACACGATAAAAACAAGGAGTTATATATCGAAAGCCTAGCACTCTTCGCAAACTAGATCTTAGTTTAGGAACGACACCAGTAACACGTAAGATGTTTGAAATGACAAAATCGATATGCGAATTCCATAACATCTGTCATTCAAAGAACACACGAATACATTTGAGAACAGACGAAGTGGGGATATTCGAATTATTTAAGTGTGACGAGCTATGTAGTTACGCTGCTGAATTTTTGGGCACGAACAGTACAATATTTGTTTTATCAGCATTGATAGCAAGAGAATTTGCCTTACTCCATGATGTGATCGACATTAGTATGCGATTTGCTTTGGATAGTAAGTCAGTCTGTTTGGCGAACTTATAAGTATAGTAGTGTCGCCAGCGTACGTGACAAACATTGGGAGGACGCTTGAGCTTCGTCTTTAGGAGTGCGACGCGATAGAGTGTTGCAGCGTTGCCAAGGAGTCCAAGAAACGCTATCGCCCGTTCGGCGCGACGCCTTGCCCGCAAGAAAGGAAACGCACTTGTCTCTCATATCTCGGTGAACACCCGAAACGCGCCGTAAGGGAAGGAAAATGAAATGAAAATTGATTTTAAGGAAACCACGATCCCTGTGGTCTAAATAATTGCATTTTTTTGCGGTGTTAATTTTTTCCACAAGTATCCCGAGATTGGATTCAATTGCACCCATAAATTACAGCTCAGCAAACCGGGGACAAATTTATCAAGCTAGCTGAGAGCTTTGTTCTTACATCTGTTCTGGCATGACTCTGTTAATGTTTGTTTTTTACTGGAGTACTTTTTCCCAAAGCATTCATGAAATGCAAGTGTCATTCTTGTTTTATGACTTGATTCCTTCTTTGTCTATGTCACGTATGCTAGATGTGTATCATGATATTGTGGAAGCTGCAAATTGTGGCCAATGAAACTATACTTGCGAACGGATGTTCTTGTACACTCCTGCAAGGATCTCCAAAAGGAATTATGAGTATTCCGAAATAAACAAATAGTGCTTGGCATTACAGCGCACATTGCAAGAAAAGGCAGCGTCCTACTGCATCTTAACCCTCCTAATTAGACAAGCAATTACGCACAATGTGCTCGCAAGAAACTGCTTCGTAGGACTTGAACGGCGTCAGTGCTAAGAAAGATTATACATTTTGGACTGATGTCGAGAGAAGTACACCACACTTTCTTATATCCTTGTCAGAGGCGTCGACAGTGGCAGAGCTGTGCATTAAAGTCCGCTCCTAAGTGGTTTAAATCGCTGCAGTCAAAATACTTGGTTCTCCTTGCATTTCATCCGTGAAACAAAGTTATTGCCAGGACTCCTTAGATACCACGGTGAGGGATGACTTCCCTCCGGTAATTTTTTTTTTTTTACCAGCTACGTCTCATTCCATGGCAAAAGAATTTCCATTCACTGTGTGTTTTCTGTGCAACTGCTGTACTTAAGACACAGTCACTAATTAGCGTATGCCCTAGAACGAACCAGTTGACTGGTCGCAACAGGGAAGTACTGTTGAGTGTATACTCAATTGTGTAGTATTCGCTCGCGAGAAATACTATTCTTGACATTGCTTTGGAACAGCCAGCGTGCAATAAAGACGCTAACAGGCAGGATGCACATAACTAAGCGCTTGCGTGTGTTTCCTCTGTTACCGTTTTTGTCATTTTTGCAACGCCGTACCAAGGAACAGACCGGTTAGCCCAGCATCACATTCTTCTAATCGTCTTGGCTCCCTTTCTCATAAATGCACTGGTTTCGAACGAGTTAGGGCTTGCCCCTGTGAGCCCAACTTCTCTGCACATATATTTTTTTTTTTTTCAGATAGGAGACACCTCAACAGGTCACGAAAATTGCTATTTGACTATTTCAAATGGATGGACGAAAGGAGACACATGGTTACCAGTATGTTAATTCACAGAAAGAACAATGCGCCCTCGTTTGCTATCACACAAAACAAAAGTTAAGTCAGAACCCGACCTTTAAGATTTCAAACGAAACAACGGGTACGTGTACGACAGTGTTACTTCTTCGCATGATGATTGATCGGTAACCTTTCTTCACCTTCTTCCGTCATACATTCTCTATTCCAGTTTTGTTTCTGTAATCCTTCGGACGATTGTCAGCTGCAATAACGCCTCTCTACTTGTGTCTTCTTCCTTCACCGGGCAGACGAGTAACAGGCGACTCCGCTGAACCGATTCGATTTGTGCTCGCCTTTCGCCTCTTACCTCCCAGCTATATTTCAGCTCTGAAGGGCACATACCCGCTCTCTTGAGGTGTAGGGGGTGAGGGAGGGAGAGGCGGGGGTAGGCGGGTGGAAGGGGCGGCAGAGAGAGACATATACTTGTCGCATTCTTCAACTTTCTCCTTTCCTCCGTTCTTTGCGAGCTGCCTCGCGTTGCCGTGAGGCACCTTCTCGGACGAAAGAATCTTCACCGCTAGCGTTATCGACCTGACGTGTATTCAAAAATGAAGAAACAGAAAATGGCCGCAAAATCTGCTCCGCTCACTGCCCCCCCCCCCCCCCCCCCCCCCCCCCCCCCGTTCTTTCTTTTTGTTTTCAGTTCAGCCCACACTTCTTACTCCTTCCGTTTCCGTTCTGATTTTGTCCTTCCTTACATTGAACTCATCACAAAATTGTCCGCGACGTGCCAGCCTTGCAAGCAAGGCTCTTTTCCCGCGTCACTGCCGGAAATAAACGAGAAAATACGAACGGACTATTGTACGTCCACCCATCCATCCGTCCGTCCATCCGTCAATCCTTCAACTTTTCGGTGCGCAACCTCGTTGGGCTCTTATCGAAATTTGACCGACCGCTGACACGGCTATAAGCGGCAGTAACTATAAAACAGAGGAACGATCCTTGTTCGCAAAATCCCACTCGCGACACCTAAACCAGAACGACAAAGCCGCTTATGGCTGTCGAATTTTATTTACAGTTCGGCTTTTGTTTTTCTCGCACGTGTCGACGTTTTGATTGCAGCCGCATGCCTGTTTTTTTATTTTAATTGTCCGGAATAAGAACGAGACGGACCAGGCTGCGTTCGACCGACTTCTTTTGCCTGTTTTCTTTTGTCTTTCTGATACGGGTCGCGCGTTTCTTTCACGGGAGTCACCGTGGCGTGTTCCGCTTGGCGGGGCCCGTGGGGTGCCTGATGTATTCGAGATTGGCTCCCGGGGTGCTGCCCGCCCGCGAGTCTTCCGAGCGCCAGCAGTGTGCGGCGTGACAGCACGTTTCCTGTGCGCGACCCGGCTCAGGAAGTTGGCCTATGCCCGTCAGAGAAACCGAGAAAAGCCATTCCTGCTATATGTATGCGGTTCAGCTATATGCCCTTATATGTTTCTTGGGTGCATTGCATCGGTTTCACGATTATTCTTTCTTTTTTTTGAGGCTTAGCGTTGGATGCAACTTTTTGACTGTCTTTTTCCCCCCTTACTCGGGACAAAGCAGTGTGCATTTGACACACGTAAAGCATAAAAACAAACGACTTTAAATCAAGAATGCGAAGATTACCAGTATTATTGTGACAAAACACGTTTCGAGAAGCACGCAGTATAAAAATACGATAAAAAAGCAACCACTGAATAAAAGTGCGTGCGGCTCTTCCGGATTTTCAGACAAGGTTTATTTCAGGCAAAAGAGCTGGTGCCGATGGCATAGCGTTTTTTTTTAGTTTTTTCTTCTTCAGTTACGGATCTTCGCGCCTTCATATCGCGGTTGCCTGTTGGAGTGGGACGGTAATAACTTTCGCTTTTTCGCTAAGCACATTAAGGCATTTGCAAAGGCGGAGCAGGACGCGTGTGGGTCAGCCGAGGCTGGAACTCGCTTGATTGTCGGTATCAATGAGTATTGTACGAACGTTGCAGTCATTTACAGGTTCCAGACAAATGGACCGGGGAATTGACGAAGTGAGAACTGGAAACTATGGGAGTGGTATGCATGCAGCGAATGGCTTTCGGTTCGGTTATGATTCATCACTGAGGTACTTTTGGAGCGCGGATCGACAGTAATGCAGTCGAGTCACGAGACACTCTGTGGTCGCAAATGTACACTGACAGTGCGCTGTCAACAAACACATAAGCGAATGATATTATGTTGGTGGTACGGACATCTCTCTTAGCAATACACGTCGTATATATACTCAAGGTTCTTTCTTTTTGTCAATAACAACGTGTGTTTGCAGCAAATTTTTTGCCTGATATTTCCAGGCGCGAGAAATAATGGTGCCAGATTTCTGCGCAGCAGATGAGTGCATTAAGCGCGTTGCTTTATTAGTCGGGAGACACAAGTTTTCTTTCTTTTTACAAGATTTTTGTGCAAGCAAAATAAGAAGGTGTAATGATTTGGGACGCATTTTCCCCCTGCACGACTTAGGTAATTATATTCAACCACGCAAACTCAGACGCTTCATCAGGGTTCATTCAATGACACATTTTGTTTGCCTATCTTGTCATTAAAGACATACTCTGATTAATGAAACCGTGGGTCAGTGCGCACGAAGCAAAAAAATGTATCAAACTCCCACACAAACAAGAAAAATGGAGAATAAGCATTGACGATACGGCATTTCGACACGAGAGCTATGCTTCTGGGAAACGTTCGAGGACGGCAAATAACTTGTTGAGATACACGCAGTTTCACTCCAACAGAAGCGGCAATTAGCGAAGCCAGATAGCTTCGCGCAACTTTTCGTGCGGGCGCTTCAGCGTGGCCTACGTGCGGTGAAAGCAGCAGGCGCCGTGTGCAATCAACCATCTGAGTAATTCCCCCCCCCCCCCCCCCCCCCCCCTCCCCTCTACCGACAGCAGGTTCTGCAGTGGCGGCCGAAAGTTTGTGCATCTTGCGCAGCGTTACAAGTCTGGCTGCTCACTCACTCCCCCTAACGGATGCGGAAGGAGAGGATGCACTCGCGCAAGGTTTCGGCGAGAAAGAAAATCTGGAAGCGGCTTGTGCCCCGATGCGCAGTAATTGCCTAGCTAATTAAGGGGCCAGACTAATTAACGCCGGTTACCGAGAGCTTCTTTATTTCCGTCTATATCGTGGCAGTATAGTTCCGTGCGCTACGGAACGAATGCAACTCGCACTGCAGGAGTGGCACGCTTCGCTGCTTTTGCTTCCCCCTGACGGGAGAGCGTTCGATGCTTGCGCGATGCGTGGGTACGCGGATGCGGCTTATTTACCAAGCAGGTTATTTATTGGACAAGTGAGAGACATCTAGTTGAGCTAACGAAGATACGCATCGTTTCAGAGCGTAGTTTTTTTCTTTCCTGAAGTGTATTGATCAGTGCGCGATACTTGATGCAGCTAACGTCTGTGTAAGTGGTGTGCGGGGAACTTGGCGACACACTTTACCCCGCAGTGTATGAGGAACGATACGCACTGCGCTTGCATTACGATAAAACGGTGAGAAACCTGTGTGATACAGAGGATATCTTCGCAACCTTGTTCACTGGCGGTGCTATCAAATGTCAAAGTAATTAAGTGGACTCGAATTGTTGGCTTAGCCACCAGCTGCGAAGCTTAATTGATAAAAGAAGATAAATTGCGGCGTAAGGAGGTTGTAGGTAAATGTCACTTGCAACTACCAATTTTTGGTGTAATAACATCGCGGGTGACGTCCCTAGTATCACTGAAAGAGCGCTAACGACTGCACTGAAAGTGCTTGTTTTATGCGGAGGAGAGAGGGGAAAGAGAGAGGTCGAAAGTATTTCACTGCACACTAAAGACAACGGCAATGGTCCATGATTTTTCGGGTTAACAGGTTTAACGTCCTAAAGCGGCTCAGGCTAAGAGGGACGCCGTTGTGGAGGGCTCCGGATAATTTCGATCACCTGGGATTCTTTAATGTGCGCTGACATCGCACATCACGCGGGTCAGTAGCGTTTCGTCTCCATATAAATGTGACCAGCACAGCAGGATCGAGCCCGCGTCCTTCTGCTCAGCATCCGAGGACCATAACTTCTGCGCCAACAAGGCGGCTAATGGTCCGCAAACCTTGAGGTCTGATTTCTGGGAGCCGTTAATATCACTGCAAAACTGTTCGCGAGTCTGCCTTACATGCACACTGGATGAAACGTCTGGTGGCTTTTGCTAAAACCAGGATGCAGCCCTGTTCGTGCATATACCGAGGCCTGCCTCCTGAGTTCATTGCGAATTTTGACAAAAGTTTACACGTCAGTGTGCGCAGGGCGGCAACACCCTTCCGGCTACATGGTGCACCTATAACATCACTAAGCTACAACGGAAGTAGCGGCTGTAACTCTAAGTACGATCCCCGCTGTTTCCGCTAACTGCAATGCAGGGCTGGACACGATACTTGAAAAATGTCTTCGATAGCGACCCCCCATAAACTCTAAGATTGCATTTCCGATACGGATACAAGGTACCGAACCAAAATTGATTTGCGATACGGATACTCAATACTGTATAGTCGATGCTTCGATACAGAACTGGAACCACCAATATTAATAAAGCTGGTAACATAATTTGAAAGGTTAAGTAGTTTCTCCATGTTTCTGGAATTTTTAGTGTATCTGGCATAGCGCACCGTATTTGAAAGGGTTTAAACGAATCCGGCCGCATGGATTTCTTAAAGCGCAACTGTCGACGCAGCTGGTTTCGTTAGAACTTTAGCATTGAGCTGAAGCCACGGTGACGCGGAAGCGATCGCTTCCATAAGCAACCCAGCGAAATCTTTTCCTTTAAATCAATGTTATTCTTGCGAAGTGGTCTTTCAGCACTTAACTACATGTGAATGAACTTAATACTGTTTCTGATGCTCTTCGTTTGTTACTGCAGTATTTACCGGTTGCCTCTACATTTTCCCTGTGATAAACGGTGCAACCCTTGGTTCGCTTGGGAATGTCGAACAGTTATTTCACCAGCTCTATGTTTAAAAGACGTTTGAAGTTGACAGTTCTTCATCAAATTCTAGACGGAGGAAAAAAAAAATGCCCTGGCTTAGCTTGGTTAAGCCAAGAATGCGTTGCATATTGCGCGGTCTTTTTGCGCGAGGTATTGCTTGGCGGCACTCGATTTTCTCAGCAGCTTTTCCTCCGTGACGTATGCATGGATGGATGGATAGGAGCGCCCCCTTTGAAACGGGGCGGTAGCAGCCGCCACCATGCTCAGCCGTCCTTTTTTTTCGTTTTCTTTTTTCTTTCTTTTTTCTTTTCTTTTCTTTACGTGGTTTGGTGACGTCACGTCACCACGTGACGTGTCGTCACCAAACCACGTGACGTCACGTCACGTGGTTTGGTGGCTGCCCGGCTGCGCCCAAGGGCTGAACTGAGTGATTGCAATATGCTACGCATAAAAAGCAGAAAATAAAATGGCTACAAGTTTATTAAGGAAATCAAGTCAGATAATCTTTCTTACTGAGATTTGTTTTTACTTAGCAGTTGCAAGTAACAGCATTTCCTCAAGCCGCACCGGTGCGAAAAGAGCCCCGCGATGCGGCCATGCTTTAAGAGAAGCAAATGAAAAAAAAAAAGCCTTTCTACAGAAGCAGACAAACACGCTTCAGGTTGTATTTGATGAAGGTGCCTTTGAGCAAAGGATAAGAGTGAACCACAGCCGCGTCGACACGAGGATCTCGAAGTACAGTTATAAAAGAAACTCATGTTTGACTAGCGTCTCTTGAGAACTACGGCTAGTTGTAGCGTTGCTCCTCCAAACGAAATGAATGCGTCATCTGCTCCATTTGACACTGCCGGCGCTGATGACCGCATTGAGCCGCGTGTGGAAGAGTGCGTGACCTTTATCGTGCTGATAGAGCAAACAATAATACTTTCGTAAGGTCCTGAGTTTGACGACGAAAGTCTTTCGTTTTTTTTGTAACCACCGCGACTTGAAATAGGGGTGAAGGGGTGTTGTTTCCACCATAACATTGAATCTGCTTCCTCTTCCCTACTGTTGCCAAGCGTGCAAAAGCGCAACATATGCGCCGTCTATCTGGCAAACAACGTAGCTTGAAAGACGGCCGACCGGGCCAACGGCATTGGCTTCGTCTCTTCCTAATTCTTCCCTTTAATCAGTGCGCTACCACCTGATGGAGTCCACAGATATGCGGCGCATTTAATTCTATTTAGTATCGAGTATCGTTAAAATAGTCAACGAACTAAAAATGTATTTTTGATGCCGATCATCCGAATCTTTCATTCTTGGAAAGCGGTTTCTAATACCGGTACACAAAATCAATCGAAAGGTGGTATCGAAGATGCATGTATCTTCCTACTGCCTGTGCCTGCTGCAGTGGCAACATCATGGTGATTTCATACTCACCAGCTGCGCATTCGCCGCTAATGTTGTGCTCATGCGCAGTTAGAGCTTTTAAAAAGTGGGCTGTTTTGAACTTGGTGAATTTCCCTGTCATCAAAGGGTTAAAAAAAAAAAAATCGAGGCTACCACTCAAGATATAACGAAGCTTTAATTTGAAGATTCCTTATTTTCTCTTGATCTAATTGGGCCTGCGTCCTGGTAAAGAAGCGAGCTATTTTTAATCGCGCTGGCACATATATGCAGGCAGCCGTCACAGTGACGTAATGGTCATGCTGTGGGCGGGAGAAACCGCCTTTCTGTGGTTTATTTCGGTGACAGGGACTTATGCAGGCGTTTGGCAGCTACAGAGGTCATGCTCCAAGGATGCTGAGCAAGCTACGCTAGCCCGTTTCCGACAACTGCTTCAAGACTTCACATTGTGCTTACTGGAGGGAATTCTCCCCCCGCAAAAGGGTGCGCTTGTGCTTTACACAAATAGATTTATGGCTTTCGAAGGAGGCTTTTATTAACGCGGAACTGCGGGCCGTTTCTGACTTCTTACTGTAATTATAACAGGGACACGTGTCTTAGTCCAGTGAGACTGTACCAGGAAGCTTTTGCCTAATGTGCTTCATAGTTAAGAGGAGTGAACGGCGTTTATGGGCTCTCCTAACTGTGGCACCTCGCTGCTCCATAGCGCGACTACATTTACCCGGGAAATTAAGACTTAGTAAGGAATTAAATCTTAAGGACTGCGCTTATAAGGTCGTCTTATACAGTGTTTTTCAATTTCAGTTTGTACTAAAAATTAAGGAAGGCAAATATTTGAGAGGCAGAGCGCAGCGTTCTTCTGTCAGCAAATCACATATAAAATAAAGGAGACGGCAGACTGGCGATGACGACTGCCATAAGCACACACGCAAAGAAATCGCGCCACGATCAAGAGTCCGAAGGCAGCTCGCTTCGCGTTAAAATTAAATTCCGAGCCCGGGAATCATAATCGCATCTTGCCATTTGCTAACTCCTCCAGCGGCCCCAAAATGTGCCCGAAGTAACAAAATTTGCCAGTTATTTTTCTTTTTCTCTGAGAATGGAAAGGAGGCAGGTCTTATACAAACACTTATTAAGCCGAGACTTCTTTATTTACACGTCTCTCTATATGGCTACAATCCCAGACTCCGAAAAGTTAGCTTTTTCGCAAGCCTTGTACTGCCGGAAAGCCTTCTTCTAGGCATCCGCCTCATGCTCCCCTGCCTTTTGCCGGGGTGTCTCTTATACTTCTCGCAGGGAGAGCCTCTTCGTAGTTGCACTTTCAACGCACCAGCTGACTCCGTGCCTTTGTGTGCGCAGCTTGCGAAGATTCTGCACAGTTCGCCACCTCCCCTCCCTTTGTGTTGTTCTTTTTCTCTGTTACTTATACTCGAAGCAATGCGCCATTCGTTTCAGCTCACGCCGGAGGGAAAAGAAGAATACGCGCAAAAGCAGAATACGCGCCAACGGAACCGCCGTATAATCTCGAACTGTATCAGTATTTCAATACCTCCCGTTTGTTTGTCGCACCTAGAAGAAGGCGCAAGAGAAACTGGCTGCTGCTGGGAAGGAGTCTTGGTAAAAAAAACAGAAAAAAAACAACAACACGAATTTTGTGGGAAAGCATTGCACAAGAACGCTTGGGCGGCGTGGAAAGCCTGTGAAGAAGAGTGAAAGAAAGGCCTACAGAAAGGAAAAAAGAATAGCAAGCAGAATCAGGAAGGAAAAATTTGCAGTCTTTAGACGGCGACACCAGAATTTGTTCCCGGCGAGAGAGCAAAGTTCTTGCCACTGCTGCGTAAGGAAGGCCGGCGTCTATGGCTCTTGTAACGGCTGTGATAGGCGACCGCGGTTTTATTGCGTTTGTTTTTCGAAGAATGGAACTGCGTCGCCTCTTCCGGATCGATTAAGAACTGCGCCATTGTCAATGCGAAATGCTGCGTCTGGCACCGCTGCTGTGGGCTAGCACTCTTTTCGCGATTATATTTTCCAGAATCAACTAGACAGGCAATGTTCTTATTTTATTACACTTTACTTTTACTACCCTCCACGCCAGCTGCAGATGCCGCTGATGGTGGGGGGTATGGCTGTGCTTGCGTCATATAATCTGAGCCACGAATGATCGCATTATTCTCGTCCAGCCAGCTTAAGTTCTATATTAGAAGCATGGAGCCCGTACTGTACATGCCTTGCCTGGCCTAATTTTGTCTGCTTATAAATATTTTTTTCTTTCGAAAAATCTGAGTGCTCTCTCCCTCCCTCTCTCCCATGCGCACATACGCAAGCACTCCCGCACGCATAGAAACCAAAGTAAAGCAAAGCAATACAGAACTGAACGAGGGAACACTCCAAACGGTAAGATGCAAGAGCTGGTGCCATCTCATTAGGGAATGATTTCATTCATAGCCATTAGAGTGAGAGGGTGGTACAGGGCTGAGCGCGTCCATGAACTACCCAATCTGCGCAGGTTACGTCAGTATAGCCACAGTGCCAGTCAACGACCAACCGGCACTCTCGATTCACGCACGCACACACAAAATATATAAAGAAAAACAACGATTAAAATCTCACAGAAACTTGCTTGGAAAACTTGAGGCGAAAGTTTCAATAGCCGTGCTGCTGAGTGCGTGACACATTAAGAGGAGGGTGAGGGGAGATTAAAAAAAGAAAGCAGAGGAGCGCCGAAGCAGAGTTATCTGTCTTCGGACTGGATGGATGCATCACCTCCAAGAAATCGCAGGGTGCCAGGCGTCACCTTTTATCTATATGTTCCCGTAATACAGTGGCTTCTTTCCCAAACTACCTACCCCTGATAAGCACAGGGGCCTGACCTGAATAAGCGGTTCGTCGGAAAGTACGGGGGGTGTCTCGGCGCCCTTTATAGGTGACAAGAATCCTTAATTTTGGATGGCCGTCGTCACCGCCCTGCGTGCCGGGCAGCGGGCTATAGCGGCCGGCTCATTTGCGCCAAATGTGCAATCGCGGGAAACTGCGCGCGGCAACAGACTCGCTGGGGCAATTGGCATTCATCAACGTCGTTTGCAAAGTGACCCCGGCATCCATCCATCATTGGAAAAATGTCGGCGGGGGAAGCGGCTTTCACGCGGAAGGGTGCAAAAGTGGCCCTGCCCTACGCTCTTTCCACGCATGGTCCAGGCTTACACACGTGCTGTCCTCTCTCATATACGTTTACTGCGCTGATGGATCGTCAGGTCTTTCGATTGGCCGGTGGGCCCACTGAGTAGTTGCTTAATCTCTCCGAGAAGTAAAAGTTGCGAACTTTCTTATAAGTTCTGCAAGGTGCGCGAGCTAGCGCTGAGGAACTCCGCTGTTACAATACTGCGAAGTAAAACCACTCTACATACGAATATGCCTATATAGGAGTAAAAAGGGACTAAGCTGTCCGTTAGCGCAAACCTTTTTATGTTTCCTACGTTTATGTTTGTTATGGTTGCAGACGCACTGAACATAGTGTTAAAATTCGCCGGTAACGTGCCAGAGCAGCCACTTACGGAAACTCTTGCTTTGTCATATTGATTGGAGAGGGGAATCAGTTGACTGACGCGTGCAGGTGCTTTGCTAATGCTGATATATTTTTTTCTACTCTGTAGCTCCCCTGCTTTAAGACCTTCGGATGCTCTTGGGTAATGTCTGAATAAAGAAAAAGAATAAAGGTACTTAGCCCCCTGGACGCTTGAGAGTGACGACTTCGCCATAACACACATTCGCTGTGTGTTGGGGGGAACGAGTGCCACGGGGAGAGCTGCTGGCTAAATTAACGCTTCGTAACCTTGTTCAATGGTTTTGCTGTCTATTTTAAGTCGGAGCTCAGTGGCTCTGTGTAAGGCTTCGAAGTGGCCTCGTGGCTCTAAACCGTCATTTCCTGCTGCTGGAACGAGGCTATTGTTTTGACTACTCCATCAAGATGACTATTTCTCTCGGGGCGCGGTGTCGAAAAATAGTAAGTTACAACGAAGCGCCATAACCAGTTTCTTCTTCTTCTTCTTTTTTTTTGCAATAGTGGGTGGTAATTTCGATAGCCTTTCAAAAAAACGCTTGTAATGAACTAATTGTTGGTTCTCACAGTCATGACTACTACAGTTCGGGCTATGAAATGTGAATACATTCATGCACTGAGATGTGAACATAACGAAAGTCTTCTGGAGAGTTATGTAACGTTTGGATGTCGGAACTTTATTCCAAAAGCCGAACAGCACACGCATATGTTTTCACGTCGTCGCTTTTTAATCACTGTACATGTATGTTTAGCTACAACAACTACAGCTCAGGATGAAATAATGTTGCTCCCGTGTTGTGGAGTGCAATAAACTCACAATTTGTTAGGGAAGCGGTGAGCTTGAAAACAGACTCTTTGTGACAAACAGAGGAGTTGTGCAGTACAGTTCAATTTGATTGAAATCAATCGGCGAAGCTACGTATACAAAATAGAAAAAACCGAAGTGATACCACTCAGATAGAAGGCTACAGCTTGTCCAGCTGTCCTGAACATCGACAACTGGCGCCATCTGTCGGCCGCAAATGTTGGGCGCCGTGTAAGTTATGGGGAATATTTTCATTTGCACTGGAAGGAAGCGTAATGACGACTGTAGAAGATCGGTGGGGTGTAACAAACATTAAAAATTGCCGCGGCAATTTTTCCATGTTATAGGCCAGTCAGCGCGAGGTGGCAGAAGCACAAACTAGAAGCGTTTGTCCAAGCTTGTTGGGTTTGGTTCATTCAAGGACTGTGCAAAAAAAAAACAAAACAAAAATCAACATTAAGTTCAGCAGTTCAGATGCATTAGCAACTACTGCGGAAGTCTTTGAGGACAGCAGTATTCAGAAATTATGTCCGAAACTGTGTCCAAACAGCAACTGGTTGTTTTTTGGGGGAATTCAGTACACTTTTTTGAGGTCCTAACGCTCTTTGAAATAAGCAGCCCCCTGCAGTGTTTTTTAGTTGCTTTCTGCTTGTCGTTGGTACGTGCAAATCAGTTAACCCTTATTTAGTTCCAAAGATGCGAATTAAATGCCACGAGACTACTATTCAAAGAATGAAAAAAGAAGGAATTGTTCTCTGAGGAAGTCAGCTTACGAAAAGAACACAAGTGACGTCACGTGGCGGCGCTCTGAAGCTGGCATCTGCCGAGACTTTTGTTTGGTTGAGCTATACTTAAGAAGGACTCAACGAGCGCTCGCAACGGCGAATATTTTGTTCGACGGACAAGAAGAAGACAACTCTCAGGACACCATCGCCTGGCGCAGCAACTTCACTATCTGCGATGCCACTGCAAAGTGCCTGCATATCGACGAAGCGAGACTCGCACGGGTCGCTGGAGAACGCCCCCGAGCCGCGTCGCAGGGTTTCAACGCGCGGCCGATCAATGGTTCTTACATCTCGAAGCCGGGCCTCAGCCAGCCGGGCACGTCACCACGGGAGACTATCCGGTTATCCGATGGCCGCCTCTGCTGGTCCGGGGGCTACACTCGGCTACACGCAGCGTGCTCCCATACCTTGTCTCTGCGCCAAGGATGCGTGGGCCGCTGATTGATTCCCTTTGGCGCTAATGGATCAACGGACGACGGCAGGAGAGAAGCGAGCCCTCGCTGCTACCCTGCGCCTTCTTCACCCTTTTGTTTTCGCTTTTGTTCTCGGCCACCTCGGGCCACCGTCGCTTTCGTTCCCGGGGCCAGCGCTGGTGCTTTGCTGTCTCGTCTCCTCGCAGATCAAATGGGCGGCGGTTCGGTGTGTCTCTCTCTGTGTGTGTTTGTGTGTCTGTGTGTACTGCGCCGTTTACTTCGCTAAGCTCCGAGCTCACAGCAGGGGTGGAGGCAGGGAAAAAGAGGAGGGGAGGTGAAGGAGTAACGGGGTGCTGGCCGATACGCCACCGCTGGTTGTGGCGAACCCGGACAACCTTTCTTTTCCTGGTCTCACTTGGCGCAGGAAAAAAAAGAGGGGGAAAAGGCCAAGACAGTATAGCATTTGGTGCCTACTTGTTTTTTTTTTTCATTTTTTCCCCTCTTTATGGCTGGCCATGTAGAGCGTTGTTTTTCGATCGTTTGGGTGACACCGAAAAAGTTGGCTCACTGCCTGATGCTTGCTTCCTTATCGCTGACTGTTCAATACTTTGCGTGTTTATGGTTTCTGCGCTGCTTGCTACGCTTGAAGCGCTTGCCTAGGAAAAAAAAAAGTTTGTTTGCTCGAATGAAATCGGCCGAAAACGCGAATAAAATAATGATTTAGAAACGGCCAAAAGAAAGCTTTAGAACAATGTACCATATTCGCAGTGACCATAAGGGCCGCTTGGTAACAGAAAATAGAATACAAAGAGACAGAAAACTGAAGGCCTCTAGGGCCGGAATAAGAGGTATTTGCTCTGTGAATTACTTCCTTTATTACTTGTGGTCAGGTTTTCCGTCCTCGCTTGTTTCTACATAGTGAACTAGAAAGAAAGCTTTAAAAAGTTTCGATACCTATGTTGCAAGGTTAGGCTAGAAGCCATATAATTTTCAAGATGTAGTTTGCGATCCACTCGAAGTGGTCTACATATAACCTTCAGTGGAGCTAGCTCATCTGTTCCAGACGCTTGTTTTGTAACGAGTGCTGATGGAAAGTTCCTTGCTTGAACAGCGAATGCACGGAGAGACTCTCCCATAAGGACAACACAAGGCGATCTCTTTCGCGCCGGCGCTATCGAGTTGCTATTCAGCTCTCCGAGCCGATAAAGGACACTCCCTTTTTTTTCTACATTCGTATCCAGACAAGGCACGTGACACAACAATGTAGTCCATCTTTTATAAGGGACGGCGGCGCTATTCGGCGACACAAACTTCTGGAAGACAGCCAGAAGACTCTTTGGAGAAAGGGCGGACCGTTCTTATGTAAGCAGACATTGATTATGGATGCGGCCGCCAAAGTCTTCGACGCACGCACGAAGACTTGGACGAGCGCATATACACGGTGTATAGGATGCGCGCGTGCGGCTCTCGTAAAAGGCTAGGAAGTGGCTGGGATGAGGAGATATTGGCGCCTTTGTGTTTCACGCGCGACGGACGATGGCCAGTATACGTTTTGCTCTTTAACCCTCTCCCTTCTTTCTCCCGTGGCACGGAGCGAATAATGACCGAAGAACAGCATTCGCGATGACGATAGGGCTACGCGTATGCATGTTTCGAGGAGTGTTCCCCGGAGGCGCTCATAGCCTCCGCTACCCTCCCCCTCTCTCCTCTTACCCGGTGGCCGCTGCAACGGATCCAGACAAAAGGAGTAGCCGAGGCGTAACTAAGCCTCGCGGCGTCAGAACAATGGCAGCGCACTCGGCTTTACGGGGACAATGGGGCGTTCTTGAGAGGCCGCCAGAAGAGGCCTTCTCTTCGTCTCTGACGCCGCGCATCGCGAATTCTGACTCGCGGAGCGGACCACGTCCTCTCTTCCATCTCCTATTCCATCCTCTTCATCCTCCTCCCACCCGAAATCCTTCACTATACTCTTCCGCGAACTCGCGCCGTTGCCTCGAGATTTGAGGCCGAGCGCGGCGACAGTCGTGGATCAAAACCGTGTGGAGGAGGATAAGGCTAGAGCAGGGAAGGGGGGAGGGAGGGGGGGTGGAAACGCGAAACCGTCCGCGCGCTGTACTGGCTATACCGACCGACCGACGCTGGCTGCGTCGTCCCTGGCTGGCGTCCTTTGATTAAATTTTAGGGGCCGCTCACGCTGCTGCGACGGGCTTGGCCAAGTGGAAAATGCCGGCTTGTGCGTGCGTGTGTGCGTAGCGCGGTGAAGCGGTACGCTTGGGCCTCGAAACTCTGTAGCCTCTCCTCTTAGTCCACGTCTCCAACAATGCGGCTGAAGTGGAGCGGATTGATGGCTACGCTCAGCCCTTTGTGTTCGCTTCCTCTCTTCTGTTTCTGTTATTAATTTTTGCTTTCAGCTTGCCGTGATATTCGATGCTTTTACTGTGTGGTACTTCGCTATCACTTTTCCCTTTAGGAGCTAAAAATGTGCGTGTTCGACATTTACCTTTTTTTTCTTTTGTGCAGCGTTATAAAGAGCGCGCGTGCTGCCCTCTAACGATTGCTCAAGGAACACAAGATTATAACTTGTTAGAGACCTTGAGCCGCTCAGGATGCTGTGAATACTTTTTTTTGTCAGAAGCATGCTCAGTTTGCTGAGACTAATATAGTAGCACTAGGGTGAAAAAGATACCTTCAGGTGGTTTTGCGAAGCCTCGATTGTTGATCACGAAAAAAAAAAGTTTTTTGTTTTATTGTCGCACAGGTAAACATGGTTTAATGATAAATACAACTTGACGGTAAAAAGTAAGGAAAAGCGCACGAAATAAAAAAAAAGGTTCGATGACGTGACGTAACTACATTTGCTGCTTTTTGAAGCGGCATTTTAATGCGGCAGCATTATAACCCTTACGTCGGAGAAAAAGTGTCCGTCAATCTTGAAGCCTCCACCTGCCCCGGTTGGCGGATGGCAGTGTGGAGGGAGCAAAATCCTGGTTACGGGAAGAACCCAGAGGACGTATATATTGTGTACGGAGGTGGTTTTGACGCGGGCGGAGGAATGCATAACCTGAGGATGGTGACCATGGGGAGAACCCTGCGCGGCTGCCGGGTAAGATAGAGGGTGAGGAGGAAAGTGAGCTGAGAAAAGTAGCTGAGATAGCAGAGCGGCGCTCGTGCCGAATGCAACTTTACCAGGAACACCGCGTAGCCAGCCCGTTAAGCCTAACTGCCCATAGCGCTTCAACGGTAGGCCACACTGTTACTATCTTTATTTCTTACGTCAGGGATGACCTCAACGCGCTCTTTTTTTTTCATTGTTCAAAGCCATGCGCCACGGGCTGGCCGACAAAAGAACAAGAAGCGCTTGTTACGAATTTTTGGTAATACCTTTCGCTGCAAAGGCGAATGAAAGTTCAATTATCGGAATTTTCATCGGGTCGGCCCTTCGATCACCTCACAATTTTTTTTCCATCTTAAGTACAATGGTCATTTGATCAGCACTGACAGATTTCACTTCAGATGCCTTTGTGTTAAGTCTTCCTCGCTGTTAAAGATTAGTCAGGTGTAATCGCGGGCATTCAGTTGCGTGATATTAAAAAAACACAGGTTGACGCATCTGATAATGAGTGCTGAGAGGATATATAATCTGTGCAATTCTATGCATAAGCGTGCGCAGCACAGCACCGGGAGGAATAATTCTGAGAAATTTCATACACGCTAAACAGAAAAGAGTAAAAAGTGAGTGATATGTCTTCTACCGCACTCCCTTTGATGTAAACTAGAGGGCAGCCTAATCTCTTTCTACTACCATATAGGTGTATTGATGTTTATCGTGTAGTTTCACTTTTATGTGCTCCTCGTTGTGAAATATCGCTTCTTCTTCTGTTCTCACTTTGAATGCAGTGTTCATATTTTTCCTGCAACCATTTTGCATACATTGTGTGGGAAGCATACTAACTTGTTGTCTGTCCGGAGGTGCCAGGTTTAAAAAATGTCTGGGAATATTTTTTACACACAGTTAACACTGCCGTCAATGCTGAAAACTGCTGCTGCCAAGTCTCCCTTCTCGTTGTAAAATCTCGCGAGTTTGTGTCTTTCACAAAATATTTCACCACCCACATTGACTCAGCGAACGCGTGTATCCTCCGCATCATATTTCGGCGTCTATCGATCACTCTTAAAATGTCGGTATTCCGTCCTGCAAAGCTAATAGATTTTTCGGTCATTTCTGCTATGCACATTCAAGGAGTGGATTTTACTTCCCGTACCGACAGCCGCCATCCAAAATAACCGCGTGTTCAGAAACACCTCAATAATGTGACCTAAGCAACCATTGTATCTATTTCTCTATTGTTTGATTCAGTATGCACTTGTATTTATGTCTGTTTTTCCAACCAAATCATCTCTCATGAGATTCGTCCCTTAAGGTATTGTAAGTAAATAAACAGAAAAATAAATAAATAAAAATGGTTTATGGTTTATGGGGTTTAACGTCCCAAAGCGACTAAGGCTATGAGAGACGCCATAGTGGAGGGCTCCGGAAATTTCGACCACCTGGGGTTCTTTAACGTGCACTGACATCGCACAGTACACGGACCTCTAGAATTTCTCCTCCAAAGAAATTCCAGCCGCCGCGGCCGGAAAAAAGTAAGTAAATATATAAAGAAATGATGGACGCTTTTGAAACGTGGGAGGCGTCCCTCATAGCCTGAGTCGCTTTGGGACGTGAAACCCCAATGAACCTAAACTATAAACCTAAAACGTGGGAGACTACGAAGTTTTTTTTTAGCAGGGATAACAGCTCGTCAATCTAAATTACAAGCTTCTCTTCTCACTCTTGTTTATCTTATCTCATAGAGAATATATAATCATAACCTAAGCTTAGGTATACTAACGTGCTCCTGTTTCGCGGTATAATTGCAGTGTGTCAGAAAGTAGTGCTTGCGAGCAGCGCTGTTGGTAACGGGGCTTGCGGAGAAACGTTTTTTCGTTGGTTCACCTTACCGCCGTTGCCCCAGTAGGTTATGGATAAGTTCAAATAGAGCTGTACCATAAATTACGGCTGACCTACCACAGAGCCTAATCCTCCCACCGAGCAGCATGCCGCAGGTAGAGACATACGAGCACGGGAAATCCAGTGGTTTTTCGTTTCAGTTATGACTGCCACCATGGGCAAAACTAGTTTGTATCTTCGCCCTGAGCAAGCGGTGTGCTGAATAAAGGTGGCTGTGCTCTTGAATATCAAAGCTGTTTCAACGTAACGGAGATTAGTTGAGATACACGCCGACTCCGTAGTGGCGCAATTTTTCAGCTAGCATATTTAAACTACCGTCCCCTGGAAGCCAGGTTGCACTAACTGATGGCCCAAGCTAAGAGATTGTGAAGTTACTTTCCATTCGCGTGGAACGCTTTAGAGCGAGCTTCAGCGTGGAATGCATAACCAGTGGCTGCTTGCCCGTGCATGGCAGCATTATATGCTATTTACTCGAAAGCTGGTTTGCGCAAAGCCGCAAAAAAAGTTATTTTGAAACTCTGCGCGGTGGAGTTTTCGAAGCATTGTTGTGCTATCAGCAGGACGGCTGATACGGTGGTGATTTTATCCCAGGTTTATCACGGCTGCTGCCGAGAAACTTAAGTATTCTAGGTAAACTACAAAAGGACGGCGTTGTTTTGTGGCTGTTTAACTTACTTTCAACGCTGTTTAACTAACTTTCAAGGCAAGGCATTCATTAATGAGTGTTGGCGTCCCCCACTTCAAACATTAGCAACGCACCACCAATGTCAAGGTGTTTGCCGAGGTGCGACTTTTCAACTAAAAATCTACTTGTGCTAACTTAGGTGCATTGCTCTTTCCCCACGTATTTGCAGCGCTTGGACTATTTGTACAAGCTTAGACGCAGGGCTCAAAGCGAAAGCAATATTCTTTATGCGAAGGTTTTATTGAAAGTCTTGCCAACAGGAATGAGAATTTTTTTTGCGAAAAAATTTCCAATTAAAAAGATTATCCCAAAGCATAAAACCGTAGGACCCTCCTCTCATGTGCTGTTGTTCCTACAACGCCAAAATCTGGTAACGGAACTTAATAGGGATAAATTATAAGCATTCATCGAGATGCGCAGATAGTGCACCCTCGTTACATACATTATTCTAATTGCTCTGTTCAGGTTATTCGCTAGATTCACCAGAAGCCTCCATTCATTAGCAAATTTTATCAGGCGTTTTGGTGAAATGGCTTTGGCGTTTAGTTGCCAAGCGAAAGGTTCCACTTCGTTGAAGGTGGAATGAAAATATTTCAGTGTACTGCGCTATTCCGGTGTCAGTTAAGTACCCCAGGCAGCCGAAATTACCAACACCCTGCCACTATGGCGTCCCGCATTACTCACACCCAGCTTCGAGATGTTAAACCTCACATACAACACAGGTCGCCACGGTGGCTGGATGGTTATGCATGACACTCGGCTGCTGAACCCAAAAACGCGGGTTCGATCCCGGCCACGGCGGTCGCGCTTACGTGGAGGCGAAATGCTAGAGGCCCGTGTACTGTGCGATGTCAGTGCTCGTTAAAGAACCCTAGGTGGTCGATTTTATCCGGAGTCCTCCACTACGGCGTCCCTGATAGCCTGAGTCGCTTTGAAACTACAATAAAGTATAAACATACCACACAACAGCAGCTTTTATAACGTTGCTTGTTTAACAAGGACATTGCTACACGAGTTAAATTTCATAACAAACCTTATTGGGTATCGATTTTTTCCCGTCATTGGACGCGCCACACACAGCGCGAAACCTGCGCTCGCGTTATCGACGCAGAGCCATTCGGCGGGGCACGGCCCCGCACGAGGAGCCAGATACACAGTACGGAAACAATTGCCCAGCCCAAACCACGCGGTGCTCTACCCGACTACCGCATGAGTTACGGCGGAGCACAGAGCTGGCGCACAGCACGCAGGCACACGTCAAAACGTCAGGTAATGAGCCAAGAATGATTCGGCAATAACTCGAGGAGCATTTATTAGAAACGCAATTAGGGCGGCTGATATCCACGGCGGAGGAAGAAGTGCACTTCACGTACACGTGTACACGTGCGCTCACTCAATGTGCGCGTATTTGTGCGTGCGTGTACGTGAAAGCGCTGTGCTCCCAGTGGGGCTGCACATACGCGAGCAACGGTCACGGTGGGGGAAGTGGAGGCATCCTGATCGCCATTCTTCACGAGAAGACGCAATCACGCGGCGGAACATCCGCTGGCCTTATACGACGCTCGGCTTCTCTGTATGTCTGCCCTCGCCGACGAGAAGCTGAGCTCAGCTGGACACCAGCGCTCGACGTCCTATTTCTTATCTTTCTTTTACTTTCCTCCTTTCCGGCTTTTCCTTTGCTATCCTCTCGGCAACGATCAAAAGAGCGTCATCCTTCATGGCAAGACGTTCGCGACTCTCGTCGGCTGGGAGACGATGCGCCTTTGGTTGGTTCGTTCTTTCGTTCGTCGACCTTTTATTTTTCTTGTCTCTTTTTGTTGTCTCTTCGTAGCGTGCATGTTCTTGCGGTGATTTGATCCCGTTTCTCGTCCGCTCCTTCGACGTGTCTCTCCTGTCGCTTCTGATGCTGCTGCGCTACTGCTGCTGCTTCTGCTGCGCATGACTGGACGAAATCATTTCTCGGAGCTGTGGCAAAGTAATCCTCTTACGCTGCCTTTTAGCTTGTAATGGCTCCGAGCCATGCTTCGAACAAGTTGGGGGCAGAAATAGTTTGAGCGGGGAATATTGCTTTTTTGTACGATTACATTATTCAGATTGATTCGGGAGTTGGAGGGGGGGGGGGGGGGGGGCTTCTATTGCGTATTTAGTTGAAAGCTTGAGGCATGCTCATTGCTGCACACGACGCATACCATGCGGAAGCTTGCAGATGAAAAGCAAGCAGGTTTCTCGAAAACTGTAGAGCTTCAGCAAGTCATGATCAGAAATTTTAAACTGGAAACGCAATCGCAGAAAATGCTCATAGACTGCTTGAGAACTCTATTTGATTCAATTTTAGTGTGTTGGAAGAGCACTTGCGATCTGATTTCGAAATGAAATCTTTAAAAGCGTGCACCCCAGGATGCGTGCTTCGTTCTTTACCGCCCTGGTAGACTTTAGTTCAACTTCAGACGCCCTTGGTGGTTAAGTTACTTACCCTTGGTTTGCGGTTTGGCTAAGTGCCGAATTCGTCCGAATTACTCGTTTAAAGTTTTCACCAGTCGTGTATTCTGTCGGAATACATTTTCAAGTGCACTAGTATTCATCTTTCCACGAGATGAGCATCCACGTAAGCGTGGGTTCAAGCTTGGTGAGAGCCTCAAAATAGAGCGCTTTTGTGGCAGCAGCCAGGAACCCGATCCTAACGTCGCGCGTATGAGAATTTCCGCAACGGCAGCAACAGGAACAGAAAAGAGTAACAAAATTTCACTTTTAAATATTAGACCGAATTCATTTAGATTAACCACAAGATCCTGGCTGTATTTCGTTTGACAATTAAATTTTGCTTCTTTAAACGTTTCAAGTCGGAGCCCATAAACTGTTAGCGTCTTTTGTGGATCATGGTTTTGAGTGTTTTCAATTTTAGAGGCAAATTTCAGGCGCTTGCACGTGGGAACGGAAGTTTACCATCGTCTTCGTGTTAGAAACTTTTTACGTTTAGGTGGCGTGAACAATTCGGATATTTGCATAATATTGTCAGCGAAGAACCATACGTGATTTCGCGTAGCTTTAAGGAATGCGTTCTTTTGCAAGTATTCTTAAGCGTCGTATGTGCAGTCTGTCGGTAGTCGGTATTTAAGGCAGAGTATTACCTATCTTTATTTTTACAAGCTCATCTCAGTAGTTCCCCCTCTTATAGATATCGTTATTCGAAAATCAGGCAAAATTACATTCTTCCCTTTAAAAGAAGGAAAAATCACTGCCTTAAATATTTACCTTACAACTAAAGGAAGAAGATGTTTTATGTTCATAAAACCGCAGTTTTTTAAAATCCACTATAACAAGACAGGTACACTTCCGGCTGCGGCGGGCTTAAGCCCAACCTAACCAACTCAATTTGACCCAAGCGAAGTTAGGCGCTAAACAACGGATTAAATTGCCGCCGCATGAGAACTGAACGAAGCGAAAATTGCGAAAACCGCATTCAGCCGTTCTTGGTCCTCGAAGTCTAAAACTTATGAGGGTGCTTTCGGCATCTGCACAACAAACTGTTACTCTCGTATCACAGTCACATGCCCCGACCGAGTCACTTTATCTAAGACGAGCATCACGCGCGTAGTCAGAGATAATAACAGTTGAGCTGAGAAGCCAAAGCAGAAAGGAAAGACGGTTGCGGAAATCCACTTTCTCGTAGTTTCCACTGAATGCACCCAGCCGCTTAACCTTCGTTGGACGGATCAAGTCTAGGCTGCAGAGTGTTTTGCTCTCTTCGGCGGTTTCTGGTCATGAACTGCAGAAAAAACGGAGGGTCTTACGCGTCCAAGACTTGCTACCGTTACGTACTACGAAGAATTTCTTTCGTGGGATAAGCCAGCCGAAGACTTTGAAGCCGGAAGCATTGTACCGACTTCCGGAAAGGCTTCAGGAAGCACTACATTCGTAAACTGTAGTCGAGCCCAGGTCGGCTACGGTTACGCTTGTCTTGATTTTTCATTGCGTGCAGCTGCTATGACCACAAAAAATGTTCGGATTTATAGGAACTTGGAGTATCTGTTTTGCAAATATGAGGTAAAATTCACTTTAGGTGAAATTCACTGAGCTATAAAAGAGGCATTACATGCATTAGAAGCAAACACCGTCGGTTGTGAATTTTTGAAAAAGAGCTGCACGGGGTATTTATGCGGCAAAAGCATAACCGAACGAAAAGTTTGGTTTGGTTTTGGTTTTATGGGGTTTAACGTCCCAAAGCGACTAAGGCTATGAGAGACGCCGTAGTGGAGGGCTCCGGAAATTTCGACCACCTGGGGTTCTTTAACGTGCACTGACATCGCACAGTACACGGGCCTCTAGAATTTCTCCTCCAAAGAAATTCTAGCCGTCGCGGCCGGGATCGAACCCGCGTCTTTCGGGACAGCAGCCGAGCACCGTAACCGCTGAGCCACCGCGGCGGCCGAACGAAAAGTGACGCAGTAGAAGACAGACTGAGAACGCAGTGACTGAAAACGTAACATGGAGCTGAACAACTGATTCTTTTTGTTTCATTTCCTTCATTCTGGTTTCCGTCATCCAAACGAAGAGAGAGAGAGAGAGAGAGAGAAAGAGGGAAAGGCAGGGATGTTAACCAGAAAGGATTCCGGTTGGCTACCCTGCACAGGAGAAGGGAATGAGGGGAATTAAAGAGGAAAGAGAGAAGTAAAGGGAAATAATCACAGTCTGTCAATTAAGGCAGTCGCTCTCAAAAAGCGAAAGAGTGCCTTGTAAGCCTTGATGGCAGTTGACTGTTGTGGCCACGGACCGAGGATCTTGGCCTCTGTGAAAGGGCGAGGGTCCAGAATATGACAGAAAAGAAGCCGAAGAATCTCAGCAAGGGCAGGCAGTGTTTGTGGCTGAACCGTCATTGAAGATCTTCTCCTTGCTATTTCTCTCTCGCCAACCGACTTCCTGGCTTAAGCCAAAAAAGCCGGTTGCAAATGTAGCGTTCACGTGAAGTCGGCGATAGGGTGTTTCCAGATGGCGAGGAATTCTGGGCGGGAGTCTTGATCTGATATGTAGGTCGACTGAGTAAATAAATTGATAGTGATGTGTCGGCAAGCTCTACAGCCGATACGTTTCTTCTGAAGCAAATATTTTAGCCATTTTGGACGCACTACATTTCATGAAGAAAATACGAATGTATCTACGATGTTGGTGGCCTTTACAGGCCGCTTAATCTGCTTTTTCATTGGCCAGAATGCCACAGCCTGCTGGTAGTTGCTCAAATAATATGCAGTGGCTTGCGGAAATAACCAAATGATGTAAATGCCCAATATGCCAAGGGAAACGAGCTGATGACTGGTTTTCTTCAGCAGGTGGGAGAGGATATGCCGAGATGCTTTGGAGTCGGTAAAGATAAACCAGTGGTCGGGGATTTGGCGCAGGATATATGAAACAGCTTCTTTAAAGCGGTGAAGATCAGCTGTCGTAGAGGATGTCCTTCGCTGCAGACGGTAAGAAAGGATACGGCTTGTTGAGGGCACATAAACACCTCAGGAAGAAGTTTCTTGAGTAGTTGATCCGTCGGTGAAGAAGTGGGTATGCTGCGTATATTCCTCGGTTAAGTAGGCGAGAGTAGCTTGTAGAAGCGCTGCTGTGGCATGCGGATCTTTGCATGCACACCTGGAACACACTTCTTCACGTTAAGAGGCGAGAGTGTCCAGGGGGGGAAGGTCAGAGGTAGTAATTTGTTTGGTTGATTAACAGTAGGAAGGGGCGAGAGCTGTACAGCTTGGCCAAAGCCAGAGTTACAGTGAGTTAGGTGAACACGGCGTAGGAAGTGCTTCTTCCTTTGGAAGACATGGTGGAGATGGGTACGCATAGTCTTTAGGGAGGCAATCACATCTAGCGGGAGACAGCCTGCTTCCGCTCAGTTCCTGATGCAGAAGAACCCCTTGGGAGGCCAAGGCATATCCGCAGGCAGTTGTACCGCGCGGCCTCGAGAATCTTCTTGCTTGTTCGAGATTGTCTTTGAAGCACCGGCAGACAGTAGTGCAAGGTTCCTTCAACGTAAGCTTTTTCTAGCAGAACCATTACCGGCAGTTGCTACCCCACCTTGTTCCCGCAATGAATCTGAAAACTTGCAATGCTGCAGTGATCCTCTCGCGTAGTGTTTTGATCTGAGGTGACCACGAGAGATTACTCTCTCACACAACACTTACGAATTGCTGAGATATTACCTAAATAGTTACCGTCCAGCTAGGAGGAGCGGATATCGAGTCATCGTTTTTCTTGTAAAAACTATGGCAGCACTATTTTCTGGTGAAAGACGAAGACTTCGGGGAGCCAGTTACATCGAGATGTGCAGTAGGGCTCTATGAAGACGTTGCTGGGCAATATAGCACGAACGTGACGTGTTCCGGAATCAGATATCTGCATGAATTGTGTACGCCTTGCGGAATATTTCCTGCTAGATGTACAAGGGCAATATTGCACAGGAGAGGAATGAGCCCCGCTTCCTGCGGTACGCCCCTCTTGACTGCGTGAAAGAGTGTTGGACCGTTTGCAGTGCTCATAAAAATCTGCCGTGTCCAATCCACTTAATGTCCAATCCAATAGTGTCCAACCCACTTGTACAGCTAGGCCAAAACTGGCCAAGGCTGCGAGAATTGAGTGGTGAAAAACAGTTAAAAGCGGCCCTGATATCAAGGTTGCTGTCGGGGTGAAACCAGCATTAAGGTACTCTTCAGGTGATGAGACGGGGGCGATAGCATTATCAGTCGGAGATCTATTTTGACGGAACCCGTTCATTTATTGGGGATACTAGTTGCGGCTTTCGAGGAACCGAGTGATACGTTTGCAGATCATTCGCTCCATACGCTTAGATACGCAGTTCAGTAAGGTGACCGGCCGGAAGGACGCGTAGCTTGTTGGCTGCTTACAAGGTTTCAAAACAGGCACAATATTCGCCAGCTTCCATACTGCGGGGACCTCAGCAGCCATCCAATAAGAATTGTAATATCCCAGAAATCGAAGACGGGAGTTGTAGGATGGCTTTACGATGACGTCATAGATCTCTTCGTCGTGACCCGGCGAGGCGAGTCTGTTCGATTCGGTGATAGCTGTGGATAGCTCTTCACTTGTGAAAGGCAGCTCTAACGCTGTCACTTCCGCCTGTGAGATGCCAAACTGACCATCTGCGGAGAGTGTCGAAGGCACTGACCCCACTGACGGTAGTCTGCAGTATTCTTCTGAGACTTCTTTTAGTGATTTACGTTCATACAGAGTGACATCAGCGAAGGGATGAAGCTGTTGGAGTGCAGTGCCCATACCTCTAAAGATCCGCCAAATTTTGATTACTGGTTTGCGCACATTCAGCGCAGAACAAAAGTCACGCCATCTTTGCCGACTGAGGTTATCCAGGTAGCGCCGAATGTGGCGTTGTGCCCGTCGACAGACACGAAGGTCTTGAAGGTTTTCTATGAGTAAAGTTTTCTTTTCAGCTCTCCTGCTAATAGCGCGCAGCTTTTGAAATGCCTCATCACTTGAACGGTACATATAATTTTTAGCTGTAGTTCATATATAGACACCTAGGAGTCATCACAGCCCTCTTGGCAAGTGGTGCAGAGGTGAAGCGATGTGCCACTGGCCTCAGGTGCTCCCAGCAGTGGGCGTTGTACGGCTTAGGTTGCTCTTCCAGAGCGACTAATCATTAACTGCCACCTACCACGGTGTGCAGTTTGCTCCCTATCCGGTGGGCAAGCTACGATCACGCTGCAAAGTCACGTGTCCTAGGTGGCCCATCTGATCCGTAGGTTGCTCTCTTGGCGCCACCTGTCAGAGTCTTGTTCGTTATTTTTTGCTTACAACGCCGACGCCGACAATGCCGACACCGGATTTTCTGGACAACGGGACTTTTAACGCTATCGCAATAAAATTTGAGAATGAAAGAATGAATGAAATGAATTAATGAAAGAATGAAAGAGAAGACGTTTAATGAGACGACGTGTGCTCATGTCCGCATTCAGCAGGGTGAGGTTGTTAAGGTTTGTTTGCAGACAGAGAGAGGGCGCTTCAGCTTTCACGTGAGGCTCCCTTTTTTGAGTGTCTTCTTTTCCCATGTCTGGGCAGCATTTAACCCTAGAAAGCTTTTCCTTATTACGATACTTGTTTTGTGAACGCATATGTCC
Organism: Amblyomma mixtum; assembly: GCF_055824585.1. Classification (NCBI taxonomy): domain Eukaryota; kingdom Metazoa; phylum Arthropoda; class Arachnida; order Ixodida; family Ixodidae; genus Amblyomma; species Amblyomma mixtum. The sequence continues at coordinate 270,269,893 of NC_143012.1, forward strand.
TGCTGTTTGCACTGCAGAATTTTTCATTTTTCTTGCTCTTAATTTACTAAGAGCAGCAATAATCTAACCCAAAGCTGAAAGTAGTCTTTACTTTAGAGAACCTCTTGAAGCGCATTTAAGTATGCTAAAGCGTAATCCCCGACGCCGATTAAAGAGCTGCTAATTCCATTGTTTCCGCCGCTAAATCCCCAATAACGACCACAGGTAAAATGTGTATATTTCTTCCTACCCGCGAATGCCTGAAAAAGTTTTTAATTGCTTCAGCATTTTGCTAAAAAAATGTTTCGCATGCGAAAAGGGCCAGGAAAAGTAGAACTTAAAGTGGTCCGAGCGAGCTTTTTATAGCTTGCTTTAAAATTCTAGACCGCACGGAAACTTTAGTTTCATTAGCGGCGCTTTTTTAAGCTCCTTTGCTCGTTCGCTCTCCTCTACGCGGAAAATTTAAAAGCTTCTGTAATTAGCGAAAGGCGATTAGGCTGATTTCGCTGCCCGAGAAAATATTAAGTAAAGTGTTCTGCGTCTTTGAGCAAACTCGTTCTTAATGGGCGCAGTTATGCTTTCTTATGTGGTGTGTTTCCGGCGAAGAATATTAATATCGCGCCGCGTTTAAAGGCCCCCTCGAAAACAATAATTCAAAGGCCGATGAAGATCTTGTCAGAACAAGCGTTCTTCACTATTGCTTAAAAAAGCTTAATGGTCGTGAAGACTTGAGTATACTAAGCTTTGGTTGTCTTCCGAACAACACCATATCACCACGTTCATGGTACTACCATCTTCGTGCGAGCATATCATCGACTGCATACTTAGAAAATGATTTGCTTTCTCATAGAACTTTTATATTTAATAGGATTCGCGCAGATATGTTCTGTGTCATAGTTTAGAGGCACCAAAGGGAAAGGCTGAGCTCGCATATGCGAATAACAGGAAGGTAAGCCGAAGGATGTTGCAGGCATCACAAGTCAATGCACCTCTTACTTTGGCGATCGGGATACCATAAGAAGAATAGCAAAAATGGCCCCTAATAATTATCATCGCTAGTAGCCGAGTTGCGCCCAGTGAAGGACAAAGTCCCGTCCGATAGATCTCCAACTGGCCATGTTCTGAGCTAGCGATGGCATCCCTTTCCCAACCAATCACGCCAATCTATCTCGACAAGCAGAACATGCGAACAACTCGAGAAATTTACCCCGATTCACTGGCGCTATCTCCAGCTCGTTTTCTGTGCCAACAAATTTTGAGGCAGAGTGAAGGCCAAGGTTTTTCGGCTGTGTGCATATCAAGGGCAAAAAATTGAAATATTGGTGTACTAGCACTAAAGAAGGAACAAAGAAAAATTACTAGTAAAGAAATACAGAAATGACAAAACTAGTCTTGTCCGTGCGCTTGTCTATTCGTTTCTCTGCTGCTACGTCGTCATCGTTTTTTCGTGTGGCCTTAGATTTTCATGAACTGCCAAAAGTTTTCTTCCGGACATAGGATCACCTGTGTGAGAGAGTGTCATTAACAGGCCGCAGTGTAATGTCTGATCTATGCATTATTTATTCACAGTTTCTATATGGTTTAGCATGTACTGACGCCCTGTTTTCAGAAATTGCACGGTGCATGTGTCCACACGTCAATTCGTTATTGCACATTTGCGTCCTTCGAGCTTTGCCTGTCGTCAGCACGAATATCCTCATCAGCTGCAACGTCAGCTTTAATCAACGAAGAAGCAGGCTGGCACGTCTGGGGAATAATGTTTCACTCCTGTGTCCTTTTATTCTCTTTTTATGACACCTTCGATCTTATGAGGCTTTTGATTAGTACGAGGCTATAGGTGCTCCTTTCGGCTTATTGGAAAAAATATTGACTCGGAACTTGCTTGCTCGCCCGAAAGCAGCAATTGCTATAATTTTATTGGCAGCTCTGAATAAGAGCAAAGTCGCCTACTTGTGACGAGTTTGCATCTGTTTACAAGCTACAGCGGTGCAGTTAATGATGATATTATGCTAATCCAACCCCGTTAGCGCCCATGAAGCCAACGTTTCTATCAGTGACAATCACAATGTGGAGCTGTTGCAGTTAAGTTGCCAGTTGTTAGAAAGAGAGTGTTCGTTTAAACCATATTTCCAGTAAGACACTGGCGCTGGCTGTGTAAACAAACAGTGTAGTACAAGGCCTCAGGCCTGAAGCTTTAACTACAGGCCACAAGTCGACAAACATAATGTAGGGAAGTTGAGAGAAACTATACAGTTTCTACTATGACTATATAAATGTAACTATATAGCATACATATTATCTATGCGCGTCCAGTAAGATTGCTCAGATGTGTAAAAGAAGTCCACGGCAGCATTTGTGTTACCTTAAAACTGATTTACCGACAAGAGGCGCTGTTTACCATCTGTGCATATCAGTTAGGCTAACGTGAGGAAGTAACTTCATCGATGTCATATTGACGAAGGATGCACAGAGGCGCATCGCAACATGACTGGTTCCAGAGCACGCTGATGTGCAGTGCTTCTGAAAAGGGTCTTATAAAGCGTATCAAGAAGGCTATAACTAGAAATAATTACAAACCGAATGCTAGTCACTGGTAGTAGAAGCACAGAGTCGCCACATTTACTCAGAGTCCGAGATGTGCGCAAAAAATTTATCGCCGCAAAATGTTTTAGGCTGCACTGAGTCCCTCTGGGACGCCGTTTCTCGAATTAGGCAAACTCGCCCGAGGCGCCGGAACGACCTTCGGGATCGCTGCGGCTGTTTAACGCAATGCCATTTCTACCTCATTACGAGAAATTAAAGAAAAGAGGTTTAGAAGGAACTAAATGCTCCGCGGCGGAACTGCTAAACGGATTGGGGGATAAATAGGGTAGGCAGTTAAGCTTCTTTTACGAGCACCCTTTTAAATTTTAGAGACACTTTAAGAGACGCCGCTTCATTCCCCTCTCCCTCTCAGCTCGACTTGTTAAGGAAGCGGCGGTGCTTCTAGGAACTCCAACTGTTGCCTTACGCTGCGTCGCTCGCCGCTGAATATTTGACGATGGCATAACTCACACGCTCTCTCTCCGTGGGACATTTCGCTCCGGAATGGGTCTCGAAGGCGCGGCGAAACGGCTCGTAAATGATTTATACCACTGGCTTAAGGCCTGAGACGGCTCTGCTCTAATCGCATCGACAGTGTGTGTGTGTGTGTGTGGGGGGGGGGGGGGGGGGAGGAAGGTTGCTTATGTGCACTGCTGGGCTCGGTCGACACGTCTCACTGCCCAGTACTGCCCAGTTTTAACGACGTTTCTGTAATGTACACTGATGCACAAAAAAAAAAAAAAAACTGGTCCAGAAAGAAACTACTACTTCTGAAACATGAACCCCCTAGGAGCGGTTTGGGCCCTTCTTTGTACATTTATCACGATTAAGTTCAGCTCAGCCAGCCTGTGTGGTTTATACATCGCCCACACACCGAGATACACAAAAGACGCCAGGTTTGTAATGGAAACGCATGTATCGCATTAACTCTTGCGTAACTGGGAAATTTAAGTGCTTTGTTTATTTTTTTTTTACTTTTCCTACTATCTCAAAGCTGCGTTAAAGAATTCTCGCGTGTCGGTGCCTTTTTTAGAGGGATGATGAACGAGTTAGCGCGCGATACAACCTTCTCGGAATGTCTAGTTTCTTTGCGCAATGTGCGATGCAATCGATATCAGGCACAGGCCTCATTTGCTCGGAGACAGCGTAAGCTAACCCTGAACCAAAAATGAACGTCGGCACGTGGGCTGCATATGGCCTTCGAAAATTCATTTTGGGGTTTTGAAACTCGGGTGCTGTAGTCTTTTCGAAGCGTATTTAGAAGCCAGACCGGTGCCTCCGACATTTACTTAACAAAAGTCAGAATAATATGGTTTCTTGCTCAGCGGCGTATCTTTTGGCGGCTGCGTCATTCGAGCTATACTTGTTGCAACGGAGAAGTGAAGCACAATGCAGTTGCATGAAGCAAGGATTTGATAAGCCTTTGCTTGAAATAGATTGATTTCTATGTCAACGCCCTTTCTCATTTCTTGTTGCTTTCATTTCAACTCTCGGAACCCCGAACATTCTAGTTGTTAGAGACATGTGTACGTAAGTTGGCTCATGGCTCAACTTTAAGCAGCTCCAAGTGACTGTTCTGTCTGAATATATATCCCAAATCAACGCCACGAATAAAAGTAAAGTAAAATGTAAAGCTTCCGAGAATGTTGCTATTACTTTTATTTATGGCGTTGATCAATGGGAAATCAGTAGTGTTGCTATTCCATACATGAAAAATAAATGATCAGAAAGTACAAAAATAACCACATTTAACGCTGAAATAGAAACCCATGACCTACGGCACGTACGGTGCTCTAACAACTGAGCTACGACGGCGGCTGCGAAATCTACTTTCGAGGGTATTTATGCTGCATGCAACCTAGCCTTGAGAGTGTTCACTAGCGCCATGTTCCTTCATAGCGGCAGATGTCGAAACGTCCTATTAATGTGCACTTGCGGTATACCAAGACATTTGTACGTCTGTCGCTATGGCCGAAGGTGCTGCCTTACTAGTTGCTGAGCTTACGGAAATTTGAGTGCTCATTCGAAGTTAGGCTTCGTTTAAAATGGCAAAGAGGAGTGCGGTTTACCAATTCTGAACTGTGACTTTTATGGACAGCTGAGTTACCTTCGCACCGGGTGGGGCTGGCCTAGCAGAGTCCCGCTCTGCCGCGACGCATCGTTCGCATCACTTCAGATCCTTTGCGTGACACGTCTGACTAGCAAAAGTTTCTTAGAGAAACGCGTTATTCAAATGTTATGAACTTAACGCCTAGAATATGCAGAAAAACGAAACAGCGTAGTCTTCGTGTGACATCAGCGTGTCTCTGAGCTGAAGGCAATCCCTGTGCGCTCTTCCCTCGTCGCCGCCCAGCTGACGATATGCTCCGTAATTAGAAACACGGCGGACACCTTGGAGGCGGCCTTAATTAGAGCGGGGCCTACTACACTTGTCTCGGAAAGTGGTGCTGAACTTCCGGGACAATATTCTTCTCTTGTTTCATTGCTCGCCAAAGGAAGTGAGTGCCTCTTTTTTTTTCCCCCTTTGTTCTTTTGTTATCCTTTTATCGATCGCGACGTCCACGTGAGGTAGGCCGTGGCAAAAAAGGAGGCGATCTAAGAAACGCTGAAGTCGAGGCGAGGAGGCGTCGTTAAAAAGAAATTAGGAGCACGACCGAAAGAGCTTCCAGTTCCTGCTCGTTGGAAGGGAAAGAAAGTTGCTCGCTGACGCAAGGAGCAGACCTGCCCCTCGCCGCGTGGGCACCAAATTTCGCTCTTACATTTAACCGCGCAAGTTGAGAGTTCCGAGAAGCAAGCTAATTGTTGGCTGTAGAGAATGTGAGATTTGTTGAATTGATTATTCGTCTATGTGCTTGGTATATCTAAGAAATGAGTATGTCTTTCCCTAGTACCACCCTCAGTGTTAAAGTAGTTTAGTAAAATTTTCCCCCAGCTTCGTGAACTACCGGTACGTGTCGGTATAACGACCCATGTGGCTAAAATTTGCTTTCCAGTGTCTAGGGTAATCAGCTGCATAATTTCTGGCTTAAAAAAAAAAAAAGCTCTGAACGCTCTTTTACCGAAATCTCCGCTTTTTGTGTGCCTTCTAATTTCCTATAGAAACGCATGCTTTCAGGAGGTGATTGACCTATACGAGCAGCACGTGCAGCCCTTCCGAATGCTTGTCCAATCTGCCGCCACCATAACTCCGCTCTTGCTTGCTCACAGCCGTAAAAGCTTGGCTCGATGTTATTTCCATTTGCGCTCTGTTCCATCCTGTGCTCAGGACAGGCCTGCAGACATAGTAGAGCGAAGCGTGCCACCGATTGGCGGTGCTGTAGAAAGAGAGGGGGGCACCGGGAACACGGATGAGGAAAACGAGGTGCGAAGAGGAAAAGAAAAGGGGCACTTCTTCAACGGCGCTTCCAGTTCCGGTGGCAGATCCGGTCGTTGGGAAGGCTCCTAATGGTGAGCGGGGCCGCTTCCGATGTTGAGGTTAGGGAGGCTCTGGATGAGAGGAAATGACGCTGGCGCGCTAGCTCACCCCGACTCCCGCGACGGGACAGCGCCGTGTCTTGGGACGCGTGAGTAGCAGCGCGGCGTCATGCGACTGCTGGGCGGAAGCGGCTACTCCTGATGGAGCCTCGATACTTTTGTGTGGGCGCAAGTGCTGCTGCGTGGCGCAAGTGCTGCTGCGTGGCGCAAGTGCTGCTGCGTGGCGCTACTGTCTCATCGGTAGAAAAAGTAAAGATGTGACATATGGTGAGCCGAGTACTTGTCGAGCTATTGTTTGTCCTGCGCGCCTCACTTTTTTTGTGCCTACCGTGGCGACGGTGGGTGCGAGTCCTTTCATGTCTCTAGCGCAGCGACTATGGCGATCTGCTAGATCCGAGGTATGAATGTTATTGTGTAATTCAAGTTATAAAGTTAGTGTTATAAATTATTGTTATAAAGTTATAAACCTCCAGCGTTTAGTGAGAGTCCTTCATGCACATTTTTAGAGCGACAGCGGTTAAGTGCCCGTTCCCTGGGTTTCGTGTCGTTGTAGGGGTGGTTCGTAACCGGAGGGTGGATGACATGGGAATCTCACTGAGGGCTGTTACCATAACAGGAGAAGGGTATAATGGGAGCGCAAGGATGCGCCACCGGAGGTTCGTTACCGTGAAAGGAGGAGGATTGCCGTGGAGGATTACTAAAGCTCACTGCACCCCACCCCGTCCCCCCTCCTTCCCTCAAAAGCCACTAGCATAGCTAACGCTCGCTGCACCCTCCCCTCTTACCCCGTCCCTTATCTCAACACTGCGTACACAGCCCTGACTTTCTGCCCCCCCCCCCCCTCCCCCTTCCTATTCCTTCTCGATTTTACTCCTTCTTTTGTGTGGAGTCATAAAAAGACAGCGCATTTTTTGCTTTATGCCGTTCTCTGTTAAAAATGTGTAGCTCAGCCTTGAACCTTTCGCAATGGCGTGCGGCCAGCAAATTTTTTCCCACTTTGTCAGTAGTTCTTACACCGAGTGACACCCTGTCACCTTTTCTCTTCCAAGACATTAGGCGCGAGAAAAATCTCGCGAAGGTCCAGACGGTTTATCAGCGAAAGGGTTGAGGGAGGCAGACGCGTTCACAAGCCATTGGGCATCCAATGGACAGCAGCCGTATAAAAGGAAGATTTTATGTGCCTCTTAAGTGCCCACTATTGGGAGGAGCAATTTTCTGCATCGCCTTGATACTGTTCAGAGAGAAAATAGGGGGAAATCTTTCGAAGATCTGAACCGCGGCATTTGTTATCGCTTTTTTATGTTGAATCTTTTTTCTCAAGTGCGCTACTCTGCAAATATCATTAAGCCGTTGCGTACGCAAGCAACGGCGCCTTTTGTGTGCGTTTTTAACTGCACACGAATGATAACTTTGTGAGGAGGCACTTTTAGTGGCCGTGGTACTGCCGTAGGCATTACACACCACTCACAAACGACCTGCCTCGACTTTTGTCCGGCCTGGTCTAGGTTTCAGTTCAGATTAGGAAAGCAGCTGTAGGAGGATGGTTATAAATTCATAACGAACGCAGTGGGTAACCTTACGTTAACTTAAAACGAGTGACCTTCTGTTGTAAACTTCGCAGAATCATTCATGTCCCTCATTTGTGTCACTCATTCAGCGTCGCATGATGGCTGCGAACAGTTAGCGTAAAGGCATAAAAAGCAAATTTTAGGTTTGAATCTCCTTTACGCGTATAGAAACATTAGCGACCCTTTTCTTGTGGCCCTGATTGGTGCAGTGAATGCACACCAAGAAGCACTAAACCACACCTTTAAGGGGAAGCGCAGCCGAAGTTAAGGACAGGAGAAATTTATTTGTTGTACTGGATGACCCGCAAAAATTATGCATGCAGCCACAGGAGGGATTTTGTTCTCTCTTGGCGGGACAGTGCTATCGACAGAATAGATATTGCTGTCCCATTGGGTTATCCGACAGAGACAGCAGTCTTCCGCCAAGAAAAAAGAAAAAATTAAAAAATGGACAGACGATTACGATAATCGGTCAGGCGAAATTTGTGCGCAGCTTTTGGCGTGGGTTGGTAGGTGGCGTTTCGCTCCGCTACTGTCAGCCACGTCTGGCAGATGGCGTGTTATGCCGACTATGCCGACTCCGACTTGGAATCCAGGAACGGGCGCTTGAGCTGCGCTCTAAAACCAAAAGCAGCAGACACCTGGAGGGCCCCCTTTTCTGTAATAATGCCTCTACAGCAGCAAGATTGCTAGCATGGCAGCGCCACATAGCTAGGCGACTAGCATCGCCTAGACAAGTACCCACCAGGCAATTTCTGATGAAGGCGGCACGTAAACTTTTTGTGTCAAACTTAGAAAAGTGAAAAGAAACTGCTGCGCCGTATTTTAGGCGCCTTGAGTAGTGAAGAATAGACGAAGAAACAGCGAAGGAAAGGACACTGTGTACTTGCCTATTCTGAACAAGCAAAGCGGCCTGAAAAAAAATTGTAAATTGAGCAGTTTGGCTTCCCGAAGCGACATATGGGCTATGAGAGACACCGGAAATGAAGGGCCCCGTTTCAGTTCGGACTACCTAAGGTTCGTTTACGCGCAGTGACATTCCACATGACACGGGCGTTTATATGCGATAGTGTAGAACCTTCAACGGAGCATAAAGCCGGCACCATCCGGCATCATCGAGAAAAATCCTATTGGTTCATGGGCAGTGACGTCATCAGTGACGTCCCTAGAGAGTTAAATTTCATTGGCTGGAGGCACGTGATGTTACCAGCTCGGCAGTGACGTCACCATACCAAAGAACGATCATTGGCAAAGACGTCCCGAGACCTAATGTTATCAGACCAGGTTCGTCTGTGTGAAGCTGGCAGGTGGTGTACAGAGCAACATGGGTCTCACAATATTCATGTGACGTTTTTTTTTGAGCAGCTTTTACTTGCGGGCATCAAGAAGAAAAAGTGGATCATAGCGCTGCTTCAAAAATTGCCACTTTGTGCCTTAAACAAACACCTGACAAAAAGAGATAAAGTTTTATTGTTATTTATTTTATTTTTTATTTATGCGCGAACGGCAGCCCATGGTTAGGTCCAGGCAGGATTTTGTTTTCAGACTGACGATACGATTATTAGATCTTGAGACCATGCAAACAGGTGCCCGCAGTAGAGATTACACGATCAAACAAAGTCAAATAGTTTTTATTTTTCTACGGCACACGTCCTCTTTGTTGAGACGGCGCAGACAGGCCACGGAACCACAAAAATAAAAAAAAGTACGGCTTTTATTTGAAAACTGTAAAAGCACTGGCGAAAAACTGCAGACGAATAGCAAAGAGAGCTTAGACGACAATTCCTTCTGATAGGCGTCTTTTCTTTATCGTCGTTTTTGGCGCCACCTCATTCATATTCACACAAAGGAAAAAAAAGACTAAAGACAAAGCAGCGAGAGCCTAGAGGAAGCGAAAGCCCTGGCGTGAGTATGGTAACGGCCGTGCCCAAGTGCGGCTTCCCAGGAGCCGCAGGGCGATGACAAATGACCGCCCTGCAGTGATAAGCAGCGACAGCCGCTCATTCAGACGATTATACAGAAGCCTCACAGTCTTCACGGCGCTCGGAGAGCTCAGGACTGTCGGACAGCTTTTATTTGAATTTTTTTTTCAATTTTTTTGTTTTCTTCAGCGAGGGAAGGTATTCGATATTAATCGCTCACTCCGGCTTTCGAAAGTCTTCTCCTATACCAGACGCTACCGGAAGGCGTGTGAAGTGTCCGTGACGATCCGAACGTTTCGATGGGGGAGACATAGGCCAGATGAGAAAATAGGAACGATGTTCCGCTTTTTTTTATTCAGTCTGCTTTTGGCCTATTGCTGTTCCGCTGAGAGCGCACGTAAGCATTTGGACGTGAACAAAGAAGTAGGTTTTTAAATGAGAACACAGAGCTTCCCATGCACCAGGATTAAGTGCGGGCTTTTTTATTTTTAATAAGGCCCCCACACACCGATTTCTCCAATATTTGTCTGAAGCCTGACTGACTCAAGTAAGATATAAAAAAAAGAATCTGTTTTTGGTCGCCAGTGGGTTTTGAACCTGTGGCGGCTTGAAGAGAGCCGCTTCGCTGGATACCGCATTAGACCACTACGGCATGGCCGCTTCCTTCATTTATTGCCAACAAATTCGCACAGTATGTGCCGTTCTTGCCAAAGGTAATCGTGCAACGAGGGTTTGTTTCTTAGACGCGTAGCGAAGCACTTATGGCAGTCTTTAAGCTCTGAAGCAGTGTAAAGTACAGTGAATCCTTGTCCCCACGTTTTGACGCCTTTCGGTTTTCAGGGGTGCCATAAAGTCTCCATTATACGGTTCAGAAGCAAAGGCCTGCTGCTCGCTTACTTTTGGCAAAGGGACTCGCTTCGGTTCTGCAATGTGGTCAGTCCGTGCACTTTCATGATAGTATGGTTTTCCCAGACCCCTGATTTAATAAGCTAGGTCGTCACCAAACCAAAACAATGTTTACATTCTTTGTAATCAGTTTGAATGGAGTAAATAAATCAATCTTAAAAGTGCATAGAATGCATTTATTCCATGCTTTTCTAAGGAGTAGCTTGCATTCTGTATGCGTAAGTTATTGCGTCGTTTTTTTTTTCGCAAGGTGGCGCTCCTTATCAGTGCCTACTCAAATGTCTTTCTTTTTTTGCTTTAAAATGTTTTCGTCCTATTAGCAATGGGCCTGCTGCTTTTTGGCTGTTATGAAAACAACGGTATTTTTCGAAACTTGACTTTCGTTACAGTGAAGAGGCAACTATAGTTTTTAATTCGTCCACACAGATAGAGAGAACCGCTTTTCATGCGTATTATCATTCACTCTTTGCTGCTAACGCCACTACAACTGAAGGGAGTTTCCAGGCGACCAAAAAAATACGCAAATTTTTCAGAGCTTGCTGGTCGATTCACCCCGCTTTTTTGTGATGCCACTGGCGAGTGAGGTGGTTAAGACCGTACAGCGACAACTGAAATTCGCAGCATCCACGAGAGTGTGTCGCTGATAGAATAAGCAAAGCCGAAATGATTGGCACTGAACTGAAGTACAAACGCCGGAGCGGGTCACATTGTGACTGGCTTGTCGCTTGCGTCCGTGGCTTCGGTTTTGCGAGCAACGCACATTCGGATCCTGACGGCGTTGTCTCGATCCCATCGGCATCGCAATTTCGCTGTACAGAACATTCTCGTTGTTGGCGCTTTCGTTTCACTTCAACGGAATGCAACTCCGGACTTTCAAGTAGTCGTCGCTCGCACTGGCAACGACGTGGGTGAAGTTCTTCCGAGTAGCAGCTCTTTCGGGCGGCCGTCCTCTCTTCTATTGTAGCAAGCGACTGAGTGCCGGCGGGTTCACGAGCTGCAAAGTAGACGCAATGAGCCCAGAGTCCCGAGATGCTGATGACATAGAAGCTCACGGCTTTGATGACACCAGCATCTCGGGACCCACGCGCTCGTCGAACAGCAAACAACTAGCAAGTTATTTTTTATCTAAATTACCTGTAAAGCGAGCTTCATCTCAAGAAGAGGCTAGCGCAGGTGAAAGCATCTTGCAACAGGCAACGAAAAGAAATGCTGCCGTGTACCATATCCAGGTTAAATAGGTTTCGGAACAACGCAACACAGCATTCGAAAATAGACGCACGGTGACCGCTTTAGGCACTTACGGTGCTAAGCATAATGCAAGACAAGATATCATAGCCTGTAGCCGGGAGGGACGCTTGGAGAACACAGAAGCTTTGGCCTTGACTTTAGTTTCTAGCGTGTACTTTCCTTCTAACTTTTAGAGCAGCAGCTAACAAATGCAATAACGTGGCGCGCATTTTGCCGTCAAGCAAGAACTCGGAAAACAAATTCCATCTCCGGTAGCTCCCCGGGACTGAAAATTTACACGACGCACTTTGCGCTAAAATTCCCCTGGACTTCTCAGTGCCTGGAAAGGCGAGTTTCACTTCACGATTAAATAAAAAAGGAACGAATAACATATAAACTTTGCCTATTAGAGGACTCTGTACACAACAGCGATGCGCTCCAGCATGGCACTGCCAACAAGAGCGGGGCCGTTTAAAGGAAGTAATTAGCCGTGCCGGATACGCAGAGCGGAAGTAATTGCTCCACTGTTGCTCCCGAGCTATGCCGGTAGCTCTTCCGTTAAATATGCGCTCGTTTGCTACGGAGGGGAGGAAATGCAGACAAAAAAGAAAGTAAGAGCAACGTTGCGTGGCTGGCATTAAGCGCGTCACCAGCCATTTTGAAAGTGAGTCTCGCTAGTAGGCGCCGCAGTGGGAAAGTAGCAAGCAAGTAAGAGCTCTTGATATGCTTGCAGTTTTCCCGACGCCTGCATCAACGATAGACGCGGGATTAGCGCGGCCTGCTCTCGTTTCCACGAGCACCGAAAACTATTCCGGGAGAAGTCATTGCGAACACTGGTAGCGAAAGTTCTTGAAAGCTGAAAATTTTTATCTAAGCAACCAAAGTAATCAAGGTTAATGAATGCATGCGTAGAAAGCGAGTAGGTCATCAGCCGAATTTTACTATGATATGAGCGCAACATTCAGAACAACTTTAGAACTTTGTATAAAGTTGAAAGAGGAGTTTGCAAACTAAATGGGGCGAAGTCATGCCTATCACCGAGAAACCCTTTCCGATCTGCAGATTAGTGCAGCGTTTCAAAAAGAAGTATGCACCAGGAAATTAGTGTTTGTTAAATCTTAGTGAAGATTTGCTTTGGTTTTTGAGGTTTAACGTCCTAAAGCGATCCAGGCTATGAGGGATGCCGTAGTGGGGGGCTCCGGATAATTTAGACCACCTGGGGTTCTTCGAAGGGCACTGACATTGCGCAGTACATGGTCCTCTAGCATTTCGCCTCCATCGAAATTCGACCGCTACTGCTAGGATCGAACCCGCGTCTTTCAGGTCAGCCTCTGAACACAACAACCACTGAGCCGCCACGGCGGCTTTAGTGAATACTTACTTTCAGCGCACACTCTAGTGGTTCACGAATTTAGAGTAAGGTGATTTCAACTATTCAAGGGAAGGTAATAATTTGCGTTTCCAAGCTTTGTGGTCTTTTACATGTATATATATATATATATATATATATATATATATATATATATATATATATATACAGGGTATGTTCTGAAAGTAGTAGGACTGGTTTTTTCCTGGGCGAACGGCCGGACGAGAGGTGGTCTGCGCGTACAGGATCGTTGAAGGGGGATATTGGGAATGCTGGGGAAAATCGGCAGTCGGCTCTCGGCCGTTGAAGAGAGGAGGTCGCTTGTACTGTGAACCCCTGTCGAAACGTCTCGTCACGCAGAATCGTCGAGCGTTTACTGGATCAGCGATACGCGATTAAATTTTGAGTAAATCTTGGTAAAACGGGCAAAGAGACTCACAACATGATTAAGGAGGCCTACGGTGATGCTTCCATGGGTAGATCAGGTGTTTTTTGAGTGGCACAAGCTTTTCCGAGAAGGTAAGGAAAAAAATTCAGGGGGCACTTTGACTGTCTAAAGTGGGTAGAGGCGGAAGCGTTTTCCGCACCACCTTCGCTGTTTCTGTGGCACTGGTGGCATCACATATAATTGAGTACTAATTACTAAGTGATGACAAATCACTAATTAATGGTTAAAACTGATTAATGCCTGAATACTAATTAGCTGCTAATTAATTACGCTTAAGCTTCGCCTTTAGGAGTGGAACGCGACAGCGCGCTGTAGCGCTGCCAGGGAGTCCACGGAACGCCACCACCAGTTCGGCGCGATGCCTTGCCCTTTGAACGCAACGCTTTTTGAGGAAAGGAAATTATGCAGTAACTGTCTCACAAAATTCAGGGGGGCACTTTTTTGATCTAAATTGTGGTCACTGATGTGTGGTTAAGATGTTAAGTTTCGCCCCTAAGAGTGGAACGCGACAGCGTCTTGCAACGCTGCCAAGGAGTCCATAGAACTCCATCGCCCATTCGGTTCTACGCCTCGCTCGTCGGTAAATTGGTTTTTGAGGAAAGGAAATGTATCTGTCTCTCATTTGTCGGTGGACACCTAAACCTCGCCGGAAGGGAATGGAGGAGGATGAGAGTGAGTGAAGACACCGTATTCACTAGACGCGCCTTTGTTCATTCCAAACCATCGAGCTGGCATGGCGGAGTGGATAGCATGCTCGTCTCTCACGCCGAAGACCGGGGTTCGATTTCTGAGCTCGACCAATTTCTTAATCGGTTTTATTTATTTATATGGCCTGACTAGTAAAGCTAATTAGGCTAATTGGATAATTAAGCAATTAACTAAGCTCAGTCCCACTTACTTGGAGCATCAATTTGTTGCATGGTTACTAGCCAAAGTTTAATTGGCCCCGTTTGAAATTCGCGCACTGTGACGTCACGACTGTTTCCACCAATTGAAAAGCGTGACATTTTCTGTCGACAGCTGCTGCTTACAACGATGAGACATTAAAGGCTTCCGCCTTAATAGTGGAGGAAGACGACCGCTCCAGACGCCCTTCGACCAGCAAGACCAACGAAAATGTGTAGCGAGTGAAACGTTTACTTAACAGTGATCGTAGAATGAGTATCAGAATGATGGCTGATGACTTGAGCATTCCTGAAACCCAAGCTTTTGAGATCGTGATAGAAAACTTATTCATGAGGAAAGCGTGCGCGAAGTTGGTGCCGGGAGTGTTCAGAGGAGGAAAAGGCCAACCGGTAGGATCTTCTTCATGATGTGAATGAGGACCCCGATTTTTTGCCCAACACAAGGCGGCAACGCTGCCTCAGCCCCCGTAAAGCCTCGACTTGGCCCCACCAGACTTTTTTTTATTCCCGAGAATAAAATCGAGGCTCCAGGGGAAACATCACGGATCGGTACAGGTGGTTCAACAGGCCGTGACGAGGGAGCTAAACAGCATTCCGGTTCAGGCGTTCCTGGAGGCGTACGAAAACTGTGAAACTCATTGGCAGCAGCGTGTAGGTGCTGCCTTGAAAAATTATAATCGTTTGTACTATTCTCTTGAATATATATTGTTTAAAAAAACGAGTCCTACTACTTTCAGAACAGACCATGTATGTATGTATATATATATATATATATATATATATATATATATATATATATATATATATCAACCTTTGCACGATTTACGATCCACGGCTGTACCTATGATTCAGTAAATCACGCAGATACCGCGCGGTCGCACGAACTTCATGCCATTTACATACAAACGTTATTTTGTACAAGTGCAGCAATTTGCATACGATGCAGAAAAAAAAACAGAATGGATATGTATTTCTTTTCATTTTGGACTCACATTTAGAGAGAACTGAATCGAATCGAAAAACAGGGAGCGCTTTTTAGGGTCCATTCTGCAGCCATTTGTTTTTTTTTTTTTTTTGCACATGTCACAGGCTACCAAACGGTCCGATGCAACGGTTGGAAAAACCAGCTGCGCTTAAATAAAGGACTGGGTATGCATCACTTTCCATATCTTTCGGCCGACCGAAGGTCGGTGGGCAGTTCCTGCATCTGCAAGTATCAGCAGTCCGCAACGCCCGAGGAAAAAAAAAAAAGAATGCCAAGCGGTTTCCACTCAAAACAAAAACAAACAAACAAAACAAACAAAGTGGGGACCATGCGAGAGGGGCGACATCACGCAGCGAGGACTATCTCTGCATTAGGCGAGTCATCCGTTATAATGATAGCTGTGCAGGCGCAGTGAAGAACAAAGCTGAACGAAAAAAAGAATAAAAAGGAAAACAGAAGAAATCGAGGGAGGACGGGATTGGCGATGCAAGTATTCCAAGGCCGCACGAGCATTCCAAGCACGTTGCCTGTGGGTCTGGCTGGTCTACTCCGCGTTTTTCTTTGTTCTTTTTTTTCTTTCTCTCTCGCTCTTCATTTTTCACTGGGAGGCAGGGAAAGCACGTCCAGCTTTGGCGTCCCTTGCAAATCCGTTTGTGTATATGCAAAACGGAAATGCGGATTTGGGGATGCGAAGGCCGCCTCTTTGATGTCGCGCTTGATCATATTTCTTCGCCTAACCTCGTTACGCTTCCAAATGCCGCCTTTGTTCGCGGTAGAACGAATACCGAGTAGAAAAAAAAAAGAACAACTGGGAACGGGCTCCAGTATGCAAACCAAAGCGACTGTACAGAACTCGCCACTTTAAACAATGTCCCTGCGGTATTGCTTTCGGCCTCGGTGGAGTGCATGGAGGAAATTCGGAGATTTATTTTACTTTCTTATCGCGCCCAGTTTGGCACACTTAGGCTGTTTGGAAGTAACGAATGCCTCTTACGCTGCGCCTATTATGCACGAGAGTATTCAGTACTGAATATAAATAAACCAATCAGCATGTGCGTCAGAAATAAGGTTTAGTGCACCATCTCTGTCAAGCAATTCAAAGCGTCGGTGAATTTGTCCGCTCACAGCTCTCACTGGTGCTCGTATTTTGAAGCTGTAGTCCAGTTTTTTGCGTTTTTAAATTTAAAAGCAAGCATTTTAGATTGATGGGCAAAGAACTTGCGTCAGGTCTCGGCTCGTGCGCTGTGCGCAGTGTGAGCCAACTTATTCTGAATTTTATATTAAAGTGAACACATGTAGAAGTAAGCGTCTGAACTCAAATGAAACAAGCAACTGCGAGTAGTGCTGCAGTAGCTTTTACAATTACCAGTTCCTGCATCTGGGGCGGCAAATTTGATCTGATGAATTCAGATCTCTGATGCTAATAAATAAGTGCGCTATCATGCGAGTCCTGAGTGACAGCAGTATGTCTGCCTTTTTTTTTGTTTGTGGAGTTAGGAAACTACCTCGCCCACAGAACAGGAGATATTTAGTATAAAAATTATTAAACGCAAATTACTTTTAAAGGCCTAGGCTATACTCAGTGGTTATCATTAATTGCCAAATTTTACGGAGTGAAGTATAAATCGCAGTTAATGACATTAGGAAAAAAAGACAAAATTTTCCTCTCTAATAAATCATGCCGTGTCTACTAAGAGCTACATGGACGAAGCCTCAAATTGTGAAGTATAAATGACATTAACCTTATCAAGTAGAACAATACGTGCGTGATTAGGGAATTTCATTATCTGTATTTGCAAATAAATGAGCACATTTTTACGAACAGCCGCCCTCTTTTGAGAACAGCAAAGAAACGTTGGATAGCACGTATATCTTGCCGCTGGGGCTTTTCCACGCGTTTCAGTGGATTTTTGTCTATGTTCGTACGAAGCAACTGAACGAACGCGCACCCTTTGTCACCCGAGGCCTCGAGAACTAGCCCGCTGGGAGAAGCAACGTTGAAAAAATCCAACACTGACACGCGACATTTGACAAGTTCGATTGCACCCGCGACTGGGTTGCCTGATTCCAGCGCTTAAGGTTACCGTATAACTCTTATAATTGTGTGCACATTCAATGTCTGCTCCACTTTCTTGAAGATATCTGCCCTCAGTGATTAGCTGGAGGCTAACACGTTAAAGTATTTTCTTTTCCCCAGGGTGACTTCGGACACTCTAAGGACGTACTAAGGTTTTATTATTTTGTTATTATTATGTACTAATTTTCCAGGCCCCAGAGGGGGTCATGAAAAGTTCTAATCTAAAGGAGTCGCTCTCGGAGCCTGTGAAACCAGAGCTGGAATGTTTAACGTGATAGCGACCATGCAGCAGGGTTTTTTTACCCTCAAGCTCTCTTTCATTAAAGTTTTTCACCACCACCACCACAACAGAGTTGTCGAATCAAAACCCTACCGATGTCCTGTATGGCGAAATTCGCTGATTTGTTGGAAGCGGTCACGTGACCTTGTGACGTCATCGCAACCTGCCGACCGTGTTGTGGATAGCCTAGTTTCCTGACAGCGACCTAGATAAAGGATATAAATAAAAAAAATATGAAAAAATGCCGTATCAACAAATGTCGGCATTCTCAAAGCGTAGCGAAACCTTGTACTGCAGCTATGAGTCAGAATATGGCGGTTGATAGACCGACAAATGTAAAAAAACTGACACGAACACACACAGTGTGCTGCAAAAGGAGCTGGGACAGTTGTGAAATATAAATCTTTCGCTTTCCTGTTTTAGGGCGACTTAGCGTCCCCATTGTTTTTCAGCGTCATGCACATGCGATTTCTACTTCTATCGCTGCGTCTGCGTCTATCGATCAGTGATTTCCTGTTTTCTAGAACATTTGCACCACAACACAAAAATAGCTCCCACATTCGATTTTCTATTCAAATCAGTTAATGCAGCGCCATAGCAACTCCTAGTCGCAAGTTTTGTATTCAACTACTGTGATTTTAAATCTCATTTTTGTGCTCTTGTTTCTTCGTGTATAAGAGACAGAAGCAACGGAAGCTAGTGGCGTGTTCCCAGCTTGTCGCCTGTATTCGACCGTTGTCTCGGTGTTTGCAGACAGCCATGCTATACAGTGGTCGACAGATTGCGTGCTTGCGAAGGGCGGAGCCACGGCGGCGAACCATACTGTAAGAGACGTCAGGCGCTGAAAGGTGCACGCGAGGAAGAACAATACTATAACCGCTCAGAATGCACCGGCTTGGCTTTTTAGCTGCTACGTCACACGTTGGCAGCGGGGACGGTAGGTGTACATCCGGTCAACTTTTGTGCATCAGCCAAGGTGAAGTGAAAGCTCACGCTGAACTTGTGAGCTGCTAGCATTCTGTGCGTATTGTTGGTGCCTCTGAAGGCATGGCACATGCCCATGGTGCGGGATTGGACAGAGCTTGGAGGAGATTCCTGCGACCTGATAACTTCATGTCTTTCTTCTCTAATAAATATGAAAGAGCTCTGTGTTTCAAAGCGGGACTCTGTGCAAGTTTCCTCTTATTGTTCATGTTCAGGAAATTGTTATATCAAAATTTGCCAAATGAGTGACGAGCTTGTTTTCGCTTCCATTTAGTTTTACTTCCAGGACGAAGACGAGGTTTTGAGAATACGCCATGCACGAGTGGTACAGAATACCTGAAACAGCAAATCAGCATATACTTGCGTCCCTTGAAAAGAAAGAGAGATTTACTTCTTCCTGCTTGAAACTAATTGCCGAGCCAGTCTACATTACCGGAGTGATGTTGACGGGCTAATTGGTTCTGCATGCTGAATATACATAGACAGGCTCAGCGCAAAATGACAGAAACATTGAATAACACACGCGGGTCCTGTTACTGTTTCTGTCATTTTATGTTTGTGTCATGCGCTGGAACATTCAGTCAACATTATTGGAGTGAGATGGTCAATACAGGCTTCAGTGCAAACTATACATATAAACGGGTGACTATACAGCAACTGTTGAATAGTTAAATCTCGATTATTCGTGTGGCTAAATTTCTATCGGCGTTTTAGCTGCTGCTAAGAGAAAAGGTGTCCGTACTTTGTTTAAATTTATTTTTACCGCACATTTTTTTGCTTAGCTGCTATTGGTCAGCAGCGTCACGACGTCGAAATCGGTCAGAGACGTTGGTTGCAAACTATGGCGTCGCAGATGGTAGTGGGTAATTGGGCGAAATAATGAATCGGAATAAAAAAAACGTTGCAAAATGCAAGCACCACCTATAAGCTGTGAGACAGGCAGCCCTGTCCGTTTTGCGAGGCCAGCCTTGCGCTGCAAACAGAACGCGATGTGCAGAAACGCTGATGTAGGGCACTGAGACTGTCTGAGTGCCTCCGACTACGCCGTTAAAATAGACTGCTGTCTGGGCGAGTCGTGTGTTGCCGAGCTCATGCACTATGCCGAGGCACTTTTCCCGTGTACTGTCCATACATTTTTAATATCCTGAGACACATGTATTCAAGAGCACATATATAGCGCGGTAGCTAGCGCACGCAGGAGGGACTTACTGCCTAGGGGGAGCGTCTGAGCACCTTCTGAAGCCCCTCTGCTTTTGAGCCGCAACCGCAGACGGAGACACACTTAAGTTTTGCTGCTCAAAGTGCCCTAAAAACGAACCCGCCAGGATCATTACTGTGTCTCGAGATATCATGGCATTGAAGTGTAAACTGCTGCTGGCGCCTGTAAATCTTGGGTCGAATGTTTCAAGCTGTTTCCATGTTAGGACGGTGTGTGGTTAGCCTGGGGCTATGATGATTGCGAAAGTTCCAAGCACAAGCTATAAATAAATGGTTCTTATGATTCACATATACTTTGACAGCTTGGCCATCGGCTTGCAGAACCTAGGTTTATAGTGCCGACTTTAGTACCGAAAAGTTGCGAGACCGATTAAAAATAAAAATCTAAACATGCACTAAAAAAAGCAAAAGCTTAAAGGGACCCTGAAATGGTTTCTTCGATCATATTTTATTGCAACAACTCTGTAGAGGTGGTCTCTGCGAGTATTCTAGTCTGATTCAGAAAGCTGCGCGTGGAACCAATAATTTACGAACAATTTTTCAAACTTGCTGCTCACAGCCGATTAGGGCGACACCTCACCGCGTGTTTTTACCCGCCCCTACCACTTGACGTAAACTGGGCAGCCTTGGCCATGGACTGGGCGACCCTTCTCATTGGCTCTGCCAATTGACGTCACGCGCAATTTTTGCAACATTTCATTTGAAACTGAGCACTAATGCTCCTTGAAATATTATTTTATTGATTGCTTATTATTTTTTTAAAACATACGTGTACAGAGGTAAGAATCCAGCGCATTTCTTGAAATTAATGTGGTACTTCCGGTAAAGAAGGAAATCCGTCTGCTCACAAAAGCATGTGTCTTCGTCAAATCTTGGCGCCCGCCTTTGCGAGTTTCCTAGCTGCGCCGACGAGTCGCTGCTATAGTGTACTAGAATTATATATATCGTGCTGTCGTCGCCCTGTGGGTCTCGGTATGGCGTGTACTGAAAGGCTCGAAGCCCATCTCAGCGGTGGCTGCACGCAGCCGCGCTTCGAGCTCCGGATCCATGCTGTTCGAGCAGCAATCAGGAGACAGATGTGCGAAAACTTGGACGGCGCGGCACCGATCGTCATCAGAAAGACTGCCAGCTATACTCGAGCAGCGACAAAGCATGCCTGCTTATGTTGGGAGCTTTCGGCAACGGCACCGCTCGCGGGCTCTCCGAGCGACGAGCTCTGCTGCTGCCTGGCTGTCGTGGTCGTCGCTAGGCCTATAGCTCGTTTCGCGTCGAAGAGGCAGCGGCCGGCGCTTCGGAAGTCGCCTGAGCTATAATAAAAGGCTTACTCTACACATCGCTTTACAGTCAACATCATCATCTCACAATAAAGTAACAGTATGGTCACTTTCCGCGACGCCTTCAGCCGCGAAGCGAGCGGTCGCCAGGCGAGCCGGACCCCAACGTCAGGCCAGCGGCAGCTGCAAGGCGGTTGTGGCCAGAAATTTGCTCGTATCACAGTTGTTACCTTTACCAGCAGCTCAGTATTGGTCAGCGATCCTCAAAAGTGACACATTTTTCACATTTCTTGGCCTAGGGTTTATTATTTACGTCAAGAACACCCTATAGCTCATTTTTTATGACGCCGGCAGACCTGATCCAGGCCGGTCGGCCGGCCGGCATGCTCGGCGTACTTGACATTCGCACAAGGAAATACAAAACAGCCATTCTACCAGAGATGATGCTTTCTAGATTCGAGCAACGACAACATGTCTGTTAAAAAGTGGACCTTTCGGCAACGACACCGACTGCGGCAACGCCGGGCGACGAACTGCGCGCTGGTCCCAGGCTGCCCTTGTCGTCGCTAGGCCTAATGGTTTCGCATCGCTGACGGCGCTTCGGAAGTCGCTTGCGCTATATCAAAAGGCCTACTCTTCACATCGCTTTACTGCGAACTCGTCCCATAATAGAATATATATTCGATTTCCACGACGCCTTCAGCAAATGAGCTAGCAGGCGGCAGGCGAAGCGCCGCAGCAGCGCCAAAGCGGCTATGGGATGAAATTTGCTAGTATCGCATTCATCACTTGTACGATCAGCTCGGTATTGGCCAACGACCGTCAGAAGTGATGCATTTTTGACATGCATCTATCCCAGGGCTTGCTATAAACGTGAACAAACAATACTAGCGCGTTTTTCACTCGCCGGCGGCCGGCATCAAGGCTGGCAGGCCGGCCCGGTGTGGCTCGGCCCCGAGCGCCCTGAGGAGCGCGCTGTACGTCATCACGACGCTGCCGCTCTCCGTGCTCGCTTTGGCTCCCGCTTCCCGTCGTTGCGTCTGCCGCGCGCGGCTCGTCGTTGACATCTAGTAAGTTGCACGCAGGCGACGAGCTGCGATCGGACGTTGCGACGCCGTTCGCAACAGCGCACCGCAGTGAATCGCACTCACTTTCGCACATGTGTCTGCGACCACCGGAAGTAAACAAGCAGAGCGCCATTGCTTGACGTATGCATGGGCGGAGCATCGGCCCGTCTTTTATTTTTTTTTCTGAGCGAGCCCCGCGTGTATGAGTTGAGGGTGGTATGTGGGGGAGAGGAGGAACATCATTTTTAATCGGCGATATCTTCGGTGTTGATGGAGTTCGCTTAACAATTTTTGCGGTGCGGCGACAAGTGATGGAATACCGATCTCTCGTGGGCTTTTGCTAACCTTGGCAAAGAGCTTTTCAGGGTCCCTTTAAGTGTACTTCTGGTTGCTGTCTCCCTTATGGTTGCACGATTAAGAATGCAGGAATAAGCAGGAGGCTAAACTGCATAAAATACTATTAGACCACATTCCGGCTCCATGCTTATTTCTTTGTAAAACGCTGAAGCAGAATTAAAACAAACACTTGTGGTGACATCAACGTCGCTCTCGTGGCGTGCTCCTGTGACGCAAAGACGTGTTCCATTCGTCATGCTGCTTGGAATTTGTTCTCTCAGAAAGCGGCATCAAGCTCTAGCCAGTTAACATGATCAAGGGCGCTATGCTGGAAGGCCCGAGTTTGCTGAAACTCGGAATCTTCCCGAGTTCTGGCGACGCCCTCAGATGAGTGAACTAATGGTAGCAAGACAAAATTTCACCCTCGTCACGCCTCCAGCTTCATTGGGTTATCTGGATATATTCCGTGCTTTATCATCGCATCGGCGCCACCTCATGGTCTTCTTGGGCGGTCTACAAAGAACGGGTCACGTGAGCCAACCGCCGGTGCACTTTTCATTTGTCTGTCGCTCCACCAAGTGCATTGCGTGTGCAATTCAACAAACGAGGTTTGTTGAATTTTATAATGCACTTAGTACACCTTTATAAGCATTTTATAGTGCGCAAGATTTGGATTTAAAGCGCTTTAGAGTGATTCATACATTATTAAATTTTCCTTTGTACCGCGAGGGAACGCTACCAACGCTACATCATGTGCAACGCTAGGGCTAGCAACGCTGTGAAGGCTACGGAAGTATACCGCAAATAAAATAAAGAGAGGTGTATCGCTCTGCGCTGTTTTGTGGCCGTGTGGTCTAACGCGTCGCTCCGGAGGGTCGACAGGCAATGGGAGTGCGTGGGTTCGAATCCCGCATAGTTAAACTTTTTTTTCCACATTTTTTTTCATCGCAAGTTGAATTTCGCGTGAGTTGAATGAGAAAACTCGTTTTGTTCAGAATCGCTTGAATATTATTCCGTGCTGTGAAAGCAACAGGATGCATCTGTTCATTTGATGCATACCGCATACACCATACACCATGCATACACCACCTCGATATGGCCTGTTTTCTTGTGTTAAGTGTTAAATTTTGAACATAGTATTGATTCCCACAGTGACAGCAAATAGTACTGCCTCAAGAGTCAGCTTGGCTCGATTTCCCTGCTCTCCTAGAAGAACAAAAGCTGCTCGGGCAGGATTTTCATGCAGCCAGGTACAAAGAATTCCAAGTTGTGGGAGCGTCAAGTAAGAATGCAGAAAAAGTTGTACAACGCTAGAAAAAATTTTTCAAAAGAGCAAACAATAAATGAGACAGGACAATAAAGAATGCTGACCCCGCAGTGTTTGCGAGAAATGGTTTATTCTGGAAACAGCCAGTGGCATGGATCACAGTGCACAAATATTAAAGGACACGTGCAGTGGATGTACACCAACACACAATCAGTCAAGTGCTCCAAAACTGAAAAAAAAAATTTGGAGCCATCGAACAACACTATTTGATAAAACGAGAACCTGACCAATGTACTAACAAAGACGTGATTCGAAACAAATTCACACTACACTGAGCAAGAGCCAGCTTGAAATCATTCACACCTCCGAAAAATTAAGGACAAAACATACAGACTGGCTACCTCAACACTGGCACTGCATAACATGTCAAAACGACCAGAGATTGACGGTAATGCAAGACAGCACCAAACCAGGAATTCCTTTTCAGGACATGAAGATCAGAAACCCATACATATTCTCAACCCTCACACACAAAATGAGGCCAATGCCTAGGGGTTTGTGAATGTTCGAACTTTTTGGACAGCATAATTGAATACATTTCTGTTGAGTTAGTCAAACAAATCAAACAGTATATGTTCAAATTTATTTTAAATGAATCCAATTTACTCTCAAATTTTCATATACTTTCCGAATAATTCACACAACGCTTCATTAAGCTCCACCGTATTTTTCTGCAATTAAACTTCCAAAAACTGCACACATTGACGACGTGTACCAGTATACGTATTCTAATTGGAAAAGAACTATTTGCACTTCCTTACAAATTCTACTTCTCTACAGACACTATTAACATGACCACCTCAACACCTACACTACAAGTTACTGCCAAATACAATTTGATGCAACGAATTGCAATGATGCAATGATTTGATGGAAATGTTACAATTTCCTCGGTAGACTGATCGACACACAAACCCACATACACAGATATTTCACATTTCCACCCACACACGCACAAAGGTGATCACAGCAAGCCGATGAGTCCTCTCTCTTTCCTCGGTAGCATATGTATTACACATCAATTCGAAGTCAGACAAGTTCCTCGATGCCACTCAAATCTGCATCACTGTTATTGGTGCTCGACTCATCAAAGGAGGAGTTGCACGAGTCGGAAATGCTGAAGACAACCGGTTCAGTTTCAGCGTCAACAATCATAGCGCGTTGCCATGCTTCAGCCTCAACTTGCTCCACATGAACGCAACAGTTATGCCAGTTTTCCTGGCTTACAGACGCCAGTGCTTCCGGCAGGAGCTTTTCCACTTCAGCCAAAGTCAAACATTTATTTCGACTTACGATTATGAATATTGCATAACAATGCAATCTGCCAAGTGACACAAATGCTACCGTTTAAAAACCCATTAAAATGCATGCATGAAATAGCTGGAAAAGTCCATGCACCTATTACGTGCGCAAACATGAGGTAAAAAAAAGTATCTACACTGAGTGTAAAACTGCTCAGTTACTGATAAACGCAAGCGGTTTTTGAGGTTTAATATCCCAAAGTAACTCAAGCGAGGAGGCATGTCATGGTATTAGCATATGTATTACACATCAATTCGAAGTCAGACAAGTTCCTCGGGCTGCCAATAACTTCAACCATATGGGGTTCCTTAACATCCACTGACACTGCACACTACACGGACCACTATCACTAATAAATAGGAGAACATTCCATTAACCGTGACATGCATGAAAGCAAAAACAGCATTCTTACAACCATTGTGTTCAATACATAATGTGCCTTCCTCGTGATATAGTAGGCCTTCACCACGTCAGAGTTGGACTTCGAAGGGGCCTTTACGCCAATGTAGGTCCTGTCGACGCATCCCACGACGTCTGTGATGCCGCCGCGCAGAAGGAAACGCTCCTTAACATACGCACGCTCGGCCGCAGTCGTGGGGAAAGCAACACACCGCTTCTGCACAGCAGCGTCGATAAGCGCGTCGGAGACGTCCCTCACACAGCGGCTCACAGTGCTTTGGTGGCGTCCAATAAAACGGTCTGCGCCGACGCTCCCCTGGAAGCTCCCGGTCGCGAACAACCGGAGGGCGCAGAGGACTTGCTCGTCGACCGAAAGCGGATGAGGCCCGGTACGTACTCTCCGCAGGCGTGGGTCGCCGCCTAACTCTTTACACAACCATCGTACCGATGCTTTGGAGAGGCGAAAATGTCACTGGAATTCGTCGTCGGCCATGGCAGTAAACGGGTCCAGCCGGCCGTACTGACATTTGCCGTCAGAGGAAGCGATGACCCAGGCTGCTGCTGTTGCCGCCATGACAGTCCCGAGATGAATTCGGAGCACTTCACCGTTCACGAGTTTAGCTCCGAGTTCAGCTGTCAATCAAAACCATTGTTCACGCCCCCGGCGTGCCGTACATAAATTATAAGCGTACGCGCTTTGGGTGGGCCACTCCCAACATCCCTGCCGGCTACAGGTATGATGCGCGGCTGTGCTGATTGCTGACAGACATCGACGATGTTGACCATCGAAATATAACAGGCAAAACGGACGTCATCGCTGATTAATCTAAGCACCTCTGCGAAGGACACGCAACGTGGCGACAGCCGCAGATTTCTTCGCTCGCATACCAAGATTGCACAGCACTATAGCCTGTTGCAACCACGTAAGACACAGCACAACGCTGACGGCGCGTCACACCTGCTTGCAAGGCGTCAAACACGGACCGCGATGACGAAACGGTGCTGGGAGTACGTCCTACTACAACAACATGGCACCACAGGTGTTTGACTTGGCCGTGCTTTCATCGGTGATAAAGCTCAGCATCAATGTGTCAAACACATCCGGGATCGACAAACGGTCGCTGTTCTAGACCCAGTGCAATAAAGAGTTTGTAATTTCCAGCACGCAAGCACTGCGTATTCACAACCGTAACACCTTTCTCTGTTATAAGTCCGATTCCATTATTACAAACAGGATCCCTCATCTGCCCGAACGATATTATTGCGATGTCACTGCGGTATACAACGGCGATCGACGTTAGTGACAAAACCAGTCCGCAAAACCTTGAAGTGCACGATGTAAACAAATACTACGCAGATACGCGCGCCACCGCCTTCAGAGCTTTTAGTCAGCGTCTAATGACATAGGATGAGTTGTGTCGCAGGGTAGCATGCTCTTCGCATCCGCAGCGCACTAAAGAGGCGTCACACACAACAGGCATACGTAATGAATCATTTAATACAGCCAAACAGCAATTTTTTTCTCACACCGCATCACAGCCGCTCGCACGGCCAATTTCTACCGCTGAGATTCGCCAAGAGCGTATAAAAGCAATGGTTGACCACAGCGGGGTGCGGCAGCGGCCGTAGCAGCGGAGAACTCCACCTGAGGTCACTGCAGAGAGCAGCAGTGACGCGAGGGGGGGGGGGGGGGGGTGCAATGCAGTCCAGTTTTTTGTTGTTGTGTATTATGCAAGCCAGAAGATGCATGACTGTTATATTTTGATATACGACACAATAAAACATATTATCGCAATGGCCGAAAAATAAGTCAGATTCAGCGTCTAGCAGTTGCCCAGTCTTTCCAGTCGAAGGCAGCGCTACCGGCGGCGTGTCAGCGCAGGAGCTCTCGTTTTCGGCACGGCCGGCTGCCGCTCTAGTTCGTATGCAAGCCACGCTGCAAGCATTGGTCTCAGTATCGCCACTAGCGGCAGAAACTGTCAAATCTTTGTTAATTTCCTAAAGCTATACTTTTCAACAACGCTTCATTGGATTCAGATTTTAAAATAAATTTGGAAATGAACAAAATGTTCGTAATATTATCTGTTGCCTTTTAACGTATTCGAGAGAAGAGAAAGGGTTGATACAAGAGTACACCTAGTGCGCACTGTTCGTCTTCGGAAATGGAGAGACAGATAGAGCTGAAAGAGAAGACACGCCTTTGACGCCCCCGAAAAGGCGTGTCAAACAGCTAGCGGTGAGTGTGCAGATAGATAGGAGAGAAGTCACGATTTCGCGATTGCTGACATGGCGCTGATAACTGCAGGTAGCGCTGCGGCCTGGTATTGCGCAGTGTATTGTGTTTGAAGTGTGAAACGGGCGCGCAGGGTGCGCTTGTATCGCCTTTACGTGGCTTTATCTCTACATTTTATTGTCCGCTGCCTGCGCACGTTCCGCGCTATCTTCGTTCACTGACTGCCGTCATCGCAAACTCGGATGAAACTCGGGCGAGCGCCAAACTCGGGCCTTCCGGCATAGCGCCCCAAGTCGAGCCAAACGGGCGACTTCTATTTGGGTACAATCGATCCCACTTTTAACAAACCTGGTGGTTACGTGGATTGAGTTCGTTGCATTCGAAGTTCGTAGTAAGTTGACTTGCTCGACTGCGGTCAAAACACAGAGTCAGACGAGAGTGGCGCTTACTTCTTTAAAGAGTCCGTTGTATACATCTGCTTTTACAAGCAGACCCAATCGAGCCACTTTCTGAGCTCTCCAGCTCTGTCAAGTGCTCCTGGCGGAGATCCCCGCTGCGGCTGAGCCGCTTTAGGGACGCGATAATGCCAATAACGATTGATGCGTTCACGTTCACAGCAACCGGTGGTACGTCGGCACCCTTGTCGTCAAACCTTGAAAAAGTTGTAAAGATGCAGCAACGAAGCGACATGCAGCGCATGTCCGCGCAGAACTTATAGTATGTACCACTCCTGTCCAAGCGCTCAAGAAGTTTACTGACTCAAAACAAAGCGGCACCTCGCCGGAGTTGCTTGGTTCCTGAAACAACCTCTGCGCGGAGGCTAGCGCACAATGTGGTATAGAGCTGCATATACTTACAAAAGAGGTGGTAACTAGCGCTCTACCTGAAAATCTCCGGCTACTGTACGCTTTCAGTTTTCATTGATTGGTGCGCAGTGCTCGACCGCTTTACATAAGGGAGACGCAGTATGGCTCCTATATGCGCGCTGCCTGTACGCCAGCAGAGGAGAAGGTGGAGATGCCACTGGGTATGTGACGCACGCCACGTGACTGGATTGGCCACAAGACGTACCACGTGACAGGGATTCAAGCTTCCCTTATTGCTGCCATTAGTTGATCACCGGGAGTGTGCAGTAGTGTCGCTTTCAACACTGCCCGCGTCTTGCTCTTGCCACCTTCTGATTGCACTTGAAACGCTTTGCTCAGCCGGCACACACGCACGCACTGACTGGCCTTGTAGCTTATATGGGCGCGCTTGGCCAGCGCTTAATTGCAATTCAATTCCGCCTTTTTATTTTTATTTTTTTTTTTGGGGGGGGGAAGGAGTCAGCGCTTTCATTGGAAGAGATCACAGGAGTGGGAGGCGCTCTTCGGTCTGTGCGCTGGCGGGATACGTTCGTTTTCCGACTTCAGGCGTAAGTTTATGGCGCCTCCTCGTTTGCTGTAACCGAGTGGTTCGGCCATGGTTGTTCGTTGTATTCGAGATGCATTACGACAGCCATAATACACATTTACACATTTTAGGGTAACGAGTCGAGCGTTCGTTATAACTGCGTACATCACTCGACTGCGTACATCACCAGAAACTTGCCCATCCTGACTCTTACAATGACTGTGATAACGCAACCACCAGTGGCCAATAAAAGTGCGGGAAGTTTTAACGACCTCAGCAACGGCGTTTTGTTCTTCGAAAATAAGGTGCTTTTAAACACGCCCAGAATACAGTAAGGAGGCTCGGAAAGTAAAACGGAGCTCATGTCAGTGCAAAAATGGCGCTGCTTCATACGGGCCACTGATAACGGGTACATCAGCAGCTTATAGCACTAGTCAACCGGATGTGTCATGTCATCCCGGAATACTGATCTTGGCGCCCATGTGCTGTCGGATCGCGCCGAGATGCGAATTTTCTTCCACCCACGTGCTCCGCCCTACTTATGCGGTGCGTGTACAGCCTTTGTCAGAAGTATAGAGCCCAGGGGGTTCGCTTCTGGGCCACACTGCTTTGCTCGTAATGCGCGCTCAGCGTCCCAAGTCTCCTGAAGGTAAGAAGATTTTTCGTCCTGCTCCCTCCGATGCGTAGGACTTCCATGAGTGCTACAGGAGCGCCACAATAGTGCTTTGAAGCAAACCCCCTGGGCTCTAAACTTTTGACAAAGGCTGTACATCTGGTTCACAGATCCTAAAAATTTATTTTCTTCAAGGAACTTGGCGATGCCTCAAATCGATTGCAGAGTTTATCTGAGCAGAATTGTTCTCGTTGCTGCAGGAAGTACTACGAAGTTGTTACACGCGCAATTAGGCCATGGAACTTGGAAAAATTTAATGAGTGCGGAGCATACCCTATACCGCTACGAAGGGTACGCAGTTATATAATTTGAAACCTGGCACCAGCAAGTCAGGCACTGAATCTACAAAGCTCCTCACATCCAAAGACGACGATTATGAAGTACTTGAAGCTGGGCTTGTTGGTGGGTATTCATGAAAGACATGAGAGCGCAAAACGGGGACACGGACGAGTAAGGAAACAGGACGAGCGCTGCTCCTGTTCCCTTACTAGTCCGTGTCCCCGTTTTGCGCTCTCATGTCTTTCACGAAGACGACGATTATGTCTGGCCGGTACCTTAAGCCTTGATTGATGTAGCGAGCAGCTTAGAGACACCGGCTAACTACACACAGCGCTGTGGCGTCAGAAAATATCCAGTGTGACCAGTATTCACAAACCTGCTTGCGAGCCTTCACACTGAAACAGATCCTAACAGTCCAGACAGGTTCTTCGTAGCAGGATAATGCCCACGCTGTCTTCGCTCACTGAAGGATATTGCATGCACGAAGCATTCCGTACAAAACGAATAGATCTTACACAAGGAAGTTCTGTGTATACGGCGCCAGGGCGTGGCTGAATAGAACTCTGTTACCAAGGCCAAATGATGACGCATACGAGACAAGAAGAGCCGCTCACCTGCCCTGACGTGGACGTCCCTGCTGACCACTGCTCCGACAGGGTTAGAGGCGGCGCAGCGGTACACGGTGGCGTGCACGTCCTGGCGGTAATCCTCGGCGCGGAATGGCGGCAGCACCAGGGAGCCGTTGGGGCGTGCGTAGCGTAGGCCGCGCACGTCCTCCAGAGGACTGCCGTCGGCCGTCGTCCAGGTGACGCGCGGCTCGGGCGACCCGGTCGCCGCGCACGCCACCGTGGACCCCGTCGAGTTGGAGAAGTCCACGCGACGCGGGGGTTCGTGCACGAACACAGGGCCTCGTCTTTCTGCCTGGTACGAACCGGCTGTGAGGAGACAAGAAGGAAGGGAAAGTCGTGGTTACTGCGACGCACTAGACACGCCACAGGGAGGCTCTTATGGACCATCCGTGATTGCCCGGATGACCTGTTTTTCTCCTTGCTGCATGCATAATTTGTTTTCCGAAATGCCTTTGCGAAATAGCAGATGGCGTGGGACACACGATTCACCTGCGGTGTTGGCATCAGAATGAAAATTCGTACTTTTGCAACACACTTTCCTAATGGTGTTTACTAATTGGCAATCTTTAGGAAAGACCTTTCTTCTGCGTTGGAATTGATCTGACTGATGATGATCTTTATTATGATTTTGAAGGAAAAGAACTCGAAGGCGGAGAACCGCAGAAAGTGAACTAGGACTCGAGGATGGCCTGTATTGCGTAATGTTGCAACTAAACCGCCTAAAAATTAGGGGCAAAGGCCCTTAACCTAGGTTTTCTTGGTGTGACAATATCATCAAATACTGCTCTTTTCCATTCTTTTCGTACTGTCAGGCTGACGGCGTTCACTATGGAAAAGGAAGCTCGAATGACGTGACGGAAGGAAAGGAGTGTGCAGTGCTCTGCTTTTTATGGTTCTCATGATTTTCTTTATTTTTGCATGTAGCGCCCTGCTTTCAATAAAGAATTTACATGCATGTCGGAAAGCTAGCTTCACACAAAAACGACGAAAGCCTGCTTTACAGAAGAACCTTCTTTATGGTACTCGGGTCAAAATGCAAAGTGAGCTCAACTACATTGAGGCAAAAGATAAAAAGTTCGCACCACGACAGAAACTGAAACGAAGGCCGAAAGAATGCGTGGGTGGGGGTAGGGTGTCACATTACACACAGCATTGTTATGTTCCATTACATCGATGGCACGATATCTAGTTCCAAGGCAGTTTCTACGTAAGCTCCCACCTTGACTTCTTTTATGGAATACATGAAACAAAAATAATGTCATCCTAAAAAATAATGTCATACAGCAGTGTTTACTAATTACGTTTCACGAACAGCTAAACTTAACTTCTGTCGCTTGTTAATGCCACATGATTCAGGACAATATCGTAGTGGTTTGTGCACTTGTTTAATAAAGATTTTGACAAGAATGCAAAAAACGCTTCTTTTGAACGCTGCTTGTACGCTAAACTGCGAACGGCAATTTCAGCCGCCGCCTTTTTAATCGCAGTTTCGCCTGACTCGCAGACATAAGAACCACGAAGGAACGGCTTGTTGCCACAAGTAGTCGTTTCCGTCTTGAAGCATCTTCATCGTCCAAATGCACGCATGCCCTTAAGACTCAATCACTACGTTTGTGAAGACCACGGGTTCAGAGGGGCGTAGCCGTTTTAAGATCGCCACGTAAATGATGAAACAGCAAATATTTTCCTTTCGTTGTTCTTTCTAGAGCGCGATTTCTTTTTAAGTCAGCAATGTCTCTCGTTCACGTCTCTTGCAAGTAAACAGGCTGTTCGAAGAGACCATGTCGTACTTCGTTTCCTTCAGCAGTAGAACTGTTGCTGAGAGCAAATTAATAATAGCTTGCCCAGCAAATTAACGCGGAGATCACGCATTTTAAGCTCTCCATAACACTGAAAAAAATAAAACGAAGAAGCAATGCGTATAAAACTACTAGACAACAGCAGTAGCAGCAATAACACCAACAACAAACAACAAACAAAAACAGGCTGGGTAAAAACGCGCGGCCCAAGCTGGCAGCTGATCGAAGTCCTGTGGAGCACGAGCCGTGATTACAGAGGAGCCAAACCGCGCCCAAAATTTCGTGTCCTGCGCCAATTAGCGCGGGCTACGTGGGATTTCGCTTACTCGCTTATATTTTTTGTTTGTTTGTCCGACAAAAGGACGGGCCGGCAACCGGTGCTAAAGCGCTGCTGCCTTGGCAGGGCGACGCGTGCTATACGCAGCGCCACACCCTTCACCTCGGGCCCCGCGCCTAGCTCGCGTGTTGCGCGCCGGAGGGTGTATTGCTTCCGCAACCCACAGCGCTGTATAGCGCGGCCTTTGCACAGCGTGTCCGTGCGGGATGCCAGCTGTCGCTCGCAATGGTGCTGTTCGACACGGTGCGGCTCCTATTTTATAGCGAGCTGGCGAGCCTTGGAGATGGTCGACAAGTGTGCTTGCCAGACGCCCTCTTGTGGTGGAGCGAGCCACGAGAAGCAGTCCGAAAACTGCCTTTCGTGTTTGCTCGTCCTTTTATTCCCTCTCCTTTTCTCAGTTTTCTGCGCTGTTTGCTGTCCTTACCTTCTGGCAATAGCTTTTTCTTTTCCGGATGTAGGAGGCGCTGGTGTCGCTGTTTACGTAGAATGTTCCATCTGTGGCCATGTTAGCCCACCTATAAGGGTGAGTACGATACCGCTATCACTGTCACCTCCTTCATTCGGTAAAGGAAGAAAAGCCAGGAAGTCCTTTCATAATTTCGTCATTGTATATGGTACTGCCTTTTTCCCACATACCAGAGCATAAGGTAATGTTTTAAAGAAAGATATGGACATTCGTCTGCTTGTATAGTTTTCATTTGTTAAAGGCGATGCTCAGAATACTCAATGTCTTTTCCAGTCAGTTGCATCGGGCTAGGGAAGCACTGACGGCGAGATTGCGGGGGCAAAGCTCAGCGTCTTGTTCTGAGCTTCGGGATGGCAAGCGTGAAGGCCCACGTTGTCCTAGCGATCGCTCTCCTAGTTGTCCAAGTGATCATTTCCTAAACCGGACATTTACGCAGCAAAATTTTGGAATTAGTTTCTTTTAAGGGTATGCTACAAGCACCGATGTCATATTCATTCTGAAGAGTAAATGAATTACATTACTAATGACTTTCCTGAAGAGTCGCGCAGAGTTGGTTCCTGATAATGCAACCTATGCACTTTCAGCGAAACCCTGGCCCAAAAATTGTACACCGTGATTTTTCTAATTCTAGCGTTTTGATTAAATTACCTCGCAGACTATGTCTTGTTTAGCATTTTGGCCCACGTTTTTGTGGTCCGATACAAAAATTACCCTAGTGTGATAAATTTTCAGAGTTATGTTTTTGCGCAGCGTCTTCCTTTTTCTTTCTTTCTTTCTTTCTTTCCTTCTTTCTTTCTTTCTTTCTTTCTTTCTTTCTTTCTTTCTTTCTTTCTTTCTTTCTTTCTTTCTTTCCTTCTTTATTTCTTTCCTTCTTTCTTTCTTTCTTTCTTCCTTTCCTTCTTTCTTTCCTTCTTTATTTCTTTCTTTCTTTCTCTCTTTCTTTCTCTCTTTCTTTCCTTGTTTCTTTCTTCCTTTCTTTCTCTCTTTCTTTCTTTCTTTCTTTCATTCTTTCCTTCTTTCTTTATTTCTTTGTTTCTTTTTGTTTGTTTCTTTCTTTCTCCATTCCGTCTTCCTTTCTCATTTTATTTTCTTTCCTTATATCTTCTTTTTTCCTTCCCTCCTTACTTCTTTCTTTCTGTTTTCGGCGTTCTTTTGCTTCAACCGGTCTTCCTTTCCTCTTTTATTTTCGTTCCTTATTTCTTCCTTCCATCCTTCCCTCTTTCTCTCTTTCTTTCTTTCTTTCTTCCTTTCTTTCTTTCTTTCGTTCCTTATTAATTCCTTCCTTCCTTCCCTTCCGTCCTTCCCTCTTTCTTTCGTTCTTTCTTTCTTCCTTCCGTCCTTCCCTCTTTCTTTCTTTCTTTCTTTCTTTCTTTCTTTCTTTCCTTCTTTCTTTCTTTCTTTCTTTCTTTCTTTCCTTCCTTCCTTCCTTCTTTCTTTCTTTCTTTCCTTTTTTCTTTCTTCCTTTCTTTCTTTCTTTCTTTCTTCCTTTCGTTCGTTCTTTCTTTCCTTCTTTCTCTCTTTCTTTCTTCCTTCCTTTCTTCCTTCCTTTCTACTTTCTTTCTTTCTACTTTCTTTCTTTCTTTTTTCCTTTCTTTCTTTTTTCTTTTTTCCTTTCCTTCTCCCTTTCCTTCTTTCTTTCTTCCTTTCTTTCTTTCTTTCTTTCTTCCCTTCTTTCTTTCTTTCTTTCTTTCTCTCTTCCTTTCCTTTCCTCGTTCTTTCTTCCTTTCTTTCTCTCTTTCTTTCTTTCTTTCTTCCATTCTTTCTTTCTTTCTTTCTTTCTTTCTTTCTTTCTTTCTTTCTTTCTTTCTTTTGTCTGTCTTCTTTTCCTTCCTGCTTTCTTTGTTTCTTTCATTTCTTTTCTGGGGGCGCGCTCATTCGGGAGCAAAGCGAAGACTCGACTTCATGTTTGAGTGCAGCCCTTTGCAAGGCTGATCCAGTCGAGCATACTCTACATCTTATTTAACTGCGAAAAAGAATTCACCACGGCCCCCGCCAACAACCGGTACCGCTCCCAGCTGGCCTTCTCCATTTTTTCACCTGCTCTTGAGAGCTATTTCTACAATTCTGCCGTGCTTTTTAGGTCGGGACATCAGAACCTTCAAATCGAATTGCCAAGTGAGAAACTAGAGCTTCCGCTGTTGGAGAAAATATAAGTTCTAAAACAATAGGTGCATTTATGCCTGGAGTTTTTTTGAGAAGCCAGTAAGTAATATTAAACGCCAGCGCTGATATAAATTCAATGCGTACTGGCTAGTGAGTTGACTTATTTTGACATTTGTCGGATTAAATGCATTGCCACTTTATCGTAGGTCCTGCGCCTCGCCTTTGTACTTTGTCTAAACTTTTCTGAAGCTTTTAGTGCAAGAAAGTCGGTCCCATAATGCATTTGTACCTTTCTTTGCTTGACGTTGCTTGTTCAGAAAGAGCCGCAAAATACTGCACACCGGAGATTTGAATCAATTAGTACCGGTGACTAGAAGAAGCTGGCAGTGACGGGTGGGCGTTGCAGGAATCAAAGATAAAGTAGTGAAATTAAATAATGTACAGCTAGAAATAACATGAGAGGGAACAGGGCCTCCGCGATTCGTGAGACATTGCCGTTGACAGCCGCGCATGCATCTGGTGCCGCCCATTCTCGTCGACAATGCTTCACGAAACTCGGAGGCCATGAGCTCCAGTGTTCCCTCTCATGTCGCTTCTACCTGTACCATTGTCGTACACCGCGAGGAAAGCGGCCTTAAAACACGACTACTACATGCTGCTGATATCTGTTTTCTTGTTTTTTTTTTCAAGCACCGTTTGGCTCCCAGGCCCGCGATGACGTGATGTCAAGTTCAAAAGGTGCTTCGCTCGCGTTTCTGCAGCCGTAAGAAAAGAGTCGGCAAAAAAGAATACAGAAGTGATTGTTGGTGTTCAGCGCTTTCTCGCCGAGCTCAAGGTCCTATCGTTATATTTCACTATTTTTCCCGGCTACCTTTCGGTTTTAGGGCAGCTCTAAAAATGCAGCTCGCGCAAAATGTTTCTTTCCGTGAATTTTCATTTTTACTGCTTTGCGCGAATGAAACAAATCACTCTGCCTCCCTTGCGCTTGCATCGACGCATCATGAGCATGGGGGATATTACGCTCTGGGGAAAAAGCCGGAATCAAGACTAATTGCGTTCCCTGAGAAGAATGGGCGCGAGGCCAAAACGTTTCGTAAATTTGAAATTGCCTTTGACAGCTTCCCAGTTATCAATAGAGAGGAACAACTCCCGGCTGAATAGCTTTTTTTGTTTTAGTTTAGTATTTTATTTTTTAAGATAAAGAGAGGTGGGAATAGAAAAATATCGGAGGCTTTCAGAAACGGGGGGCTCTCAGCTTGTGCGCCACCTAAAAAAAACGAAATTAGTTTTCCGCCAACAACGAAGTCATTTTGTTATTGAAGATTGAGTAGAAGCTTATTGATCATGGTGCACTTATGCTTGTTTACGGTATTCGACGCAATTCTCAACTTTAGTATTTCTTCCATAAAATGTACTTCAAGCAAAGTCACAAACGAACGTTTAAAGCTAGGGAAAATGATTTTGGTGCGGTATTTATATTTCAACGATTCCTACGCGTTCCAACACTATTATGTATGTCGAAGAAGGCAGTTTCGTGGGTTCGTTGCTGCGCCATCATTCTGTTACTGCGATGAAAGCGTATGTTGTGACGGGACTAGAAGACTGAAGAAGCACGAACGTAGTCTCGTGTCTCTGTCCGTACTTTATTCTTTTCTTCCGCCACAACGTACAGCACAGCACAGTAACATAATTATGCTTGTTGTTCGCTAATGGTGAAGCAGTTTCGTCTTAGAGATATTGTTAGCGAGTAACTGCCGAAGATTCGGCCCCTTTTTTTACTTTTCCCTCTTGTTGTCTTCTCTGAGAAGCTGCAGGCATTTTCCTTCGCTGCACAGGGCTTCCGCTGCACATCTTGTGCTCATCAAAGTGAAGGTGAGGAGCTTTGTGCTGCGTGGAATGTGTTTATCGAAGGAGCGTCGTAGCGGGCGCATAGCTGCGAGTGCGGACCGTTCTGAGCGATCTTCTGTTTCCGCTCTTCTAAAGCTACTTCTGGTCCTCAATCAATAACGTTCGCTCATCGTTGCGCCCAGATACATTGTTTCGTTCTTTTCCCTCACATTGTTTTCTCTTCGAGTCTCGCTCCTTCTCTTTCACGTCCCGCTTGTCCCTTTCGCTCTCTTTACCGAGAAAATGCTTTGTTTTGAGCTTTTGTGCGCTCCATCCATTGTCGTGGTGCCTTTTGTTCCAAAAGAAAAAAATGAAAGAATCTCTTGAAACATTTTTTTTTTGCTAACATTAGGGACGGCGGCAGCAGCACCGCTTCCGGATTTGAGATCGCAGCGTGGTGCTATGCTTCCATTCGGCTTAGAAAACGGGGAGGGGCTCGGTGGGGATTGGGGAGTTGGGACAGACCGCATCTTTCGCCTTGCAAGCAGCCTTGTTAGACGTAATACCGTATTTTTCCTGGCTACACTCATTCTCCGCCTTTCGGAAACATCAGAAGAGGATTGATCCGTCGATTTAGGGGTGTAGAGTCAGAATCAATATGATTTTGTGATCACCTTTCAATTACTTAAGCTACGCTGATCTAGTGCGCTGTCGTAGTTGATATTTGCAAGACCGTCGAATTAAGTTAATGAGCGTAACCTGTCCCAAATTTTCCTCCCTTTCATTGCCACTATTATGAGAGAACAACCGGTTAAGACCGATGTATTGGTCTTACCTGGTCGACGCGAAGCTGATTACCTTCGAAATGACTCCACCTTTACCATGTTTGTTAAAGGTTTCAAGTGAGGTCCCCACTAGTCCGTACAAAGCTTCTTGCATATTATTAATAGCGCTCCTCTCTGAAAACGTAATGTACCACGAATGCTGCAAGAGCCCTAATGGACGACCGGGAAAGAAATCGTATGGCCGATTAAATTTTCACAGACTGCGCAAGCAGCGACTTTTGCTCTGCCGTAGTGATTGGAAATGGAGTCAAGGTAGATGGAATGTCCACTTTTCTTGGCTTGTTAGGTCGGGTTTAATGACGCATAAACGACGAAGGATCATCATGCGCCAGACAAAAGAAATTAAATGTGTCTCTTTTTTATTTAACTGAACAGGTCCGGAGATGCCAGTGCCTCGCAGTGGCAACGGTTACTGCTTTCGTAGAGAGGAAAACGTCGCGCAGCGCAAGAAATTTAAGGCCGTAGTGTACCGAACTCCTTACGAATGCGATACTATGGAGGAGAGGACAAGCCGTGAAAGGAGACAAATGTGAGCTTTGGGTCTATATGTATCGAATATCGGTCGGATGGAAAGTTGAGTATAAGCAGGCCAACATTACAGGAAGTATAATGGTGGAGCTCGGCGCTTTGAAGATCTTCGAAGACTAGCAAATGGATACCGGCAACACAACCTGAGGGGTTTTATATAATCTAACGGCAGAAATTTCCGGAACATCAGTCCTCGCATATGTTATCTAAACCATGTTCGCGTCGAGGAGCCTATGTATGTGTTTCAAATTTAACTTTTAATATGGTTATGGCATGACGTCATAACTTTGTGAACTGCGGGAGAGCCAGGATTCCTAAGAAACCTGGATTTTTCTTTATATGGCCTTAAATTCACACACAAAAGCTGGAGCATTTTCCAGAGATTCGTCGACAGTTTTCAGTAAGTGTCGTGAATAGCCCTTTATTACCTTTTTCAAAAGTTAGTAGGAATTCGATCGAAAAAAATTTACGGCACACATCTTTCAAACACTTGCGATGTGCAAGTGAGTCTAACAGGCTATCGGGTTCTGTAACCAACCCGTTCACGCCCCACAGCACTCAACTTACTTTGGTGAAGGTTGCCAACTTTTTTGCTGCCTTATGAAGTAGTACGAGTTTCCAACTGTTCATTTTAGAGCTTGCATGTTCTACAGCGATCATCAAATGGAGTATTCACTCAATATGAACCTCTCAGCATACTGAATTCAATTATCATATAGGTTTTATCAGTATTAAACAACAGAGCATCGTATCGCCGTATGATGTAAACTGCGTGTGTAGGGTATTTTATCCGAAGGCTGCCTTCACATCCCTGCTGACGTCTGCCGGCGTCTGTAGGCCTTGGGTTGTTACTTTATTTGCCACATTTATTAAGTTTTTCATGCTTAGGTGAAATGTGTGATACTGCGATTTGATCACTGGAATCTGTTGTTCTGCAAGTGTGGACTTCGATTTGCGCTGCCGTCGCCTGCTTCAGAGCTGACACACCGGAATGTATCGATCGTGACGAGTGAAGCTCGTAGAACTGCTACCTGAGGCCTGAAAAAAGCGCCGCATCACAACCCCGCCCCCCTATATTGCACGGTCCACCGGGGTAATGCGGGGGAACGCTACGCTATCGAACCGTGCGTGTGAGAGAGCCCGCAGCAGTGATGGCGGTGATCGAGGGAGCAAGCATAGCTGGGGACGCCAGCCGCCACTGTGGGGTCGGGCGAATCGAGTGGAGGAGGGTGGGAAAAGTTGTAAAGCAGGCAGACAATCACTTTGTCCCGGGAGGGGTCGCCACCGCTTGGAGGAGAAGAAGAGGAGGGGATGAGGGGTTCCGTTCGGCGACCTTTACTTTCTTGTTCTTTTCTTTTTTTGTTTTGCAGACCAGAGCGCGACGTCGGAGGGGTGGCTGTCGGCTGCCTCCTGGAAATTAGCTTAGGACCGCTTGCGAAGCAACCCTGGCTGAGGCGAGGGGAAGGACCAGACTTCAGTGCAGAACGCGGGGTCCGGGGGAAGAGGGTGAGGAGGCGGCAGCAGACGCGGGGAGAGACTGGAACCGAGGCAGCTACTCGTTGCGGATGGCGCCGGCATGCACGAGGGGGTGTAGAGGAGGCAAGGAAGTGACTGTGTGACTCACAAAGTCGGCTGAGTAAACGAGATATACGCGAGAACGCTTTCTGGGTTCGCGAGGGAAGCCTTGGGTCGGCCGGCCTGCAGATATTAAGGAACATCGGAGCGCATTGCTCGGGAGTGCGTCGCGTGCACACGCGTACGAACTCGGCCTGCACAGCGCTTTCGCCGCAACGAGAGCTCGCTGAGAAACGCGACACATGCCACCACCGAGATTGGGCTGCGCGAGAGAGTTATTGAAAACGCGAGCCTCACCGGGCGGCCGGAGTGCGCTCCGCCTCGTGTTGACACAAACGGTTTGCGTGCGGCACCGGTAGCGAGTTCTAATTGGGAAGTGAGACCAGCGTCACACCTGCCGGAAATTGCCCGCGCTGTAAGCAATAATCTGCCTCGTGACACTTCTGTTCCGTCAGGTTCTGTGGTGATTAGGTTAGGTTCAACAAGCGGGTTTACACACTTTTGGCGTTGGGGAGGGTTACCTCAAGCAGAGGTAAATACAGGATGTTTCACCTAGGACTTTGCGCGATTTTTAAAAAGAGACTTTTTGAGTTAGGAGAGCGTTTTTTCGGCATAGCATTGTCAACGGTGTAGTATGGACTTCAGAATACAAGTAAGACGTACTATAGCCCTTGCAAGTTGGTTAACTTATGTTCAATAGTTAAGTTTTTAGCTATTACTGCTGGGCGCCTTAATTACTCAGAGGCGTGTAGCCCGCCGTAAGTAATATTCATATCAGTTTCTAGAATTTCGAAAATCTGATTACATTCGGCGCTGTGGCCCAACAAATTTCGGATATTTCTACAAGTTACGCGCACCAGAGAGGTTGCTTCGCCTGCAAGCTTCTCGTAGTCGCGTGTATTTTGGCGCGAGGTAGCCAAAATTTGTTGGGTCACAGCGTTGACGGTAACCGCGTTTTTGAAAAACCTAAAGACTTATATATATATATATATATAATACCTACGGCGGACTACACGCTTCTCAATAATTAAGGAGCCTAACTGTAATAGCTAAAAAAATAAACATTCAATATTAAATGACCAGCCTGCTAGGGCTATAGCGCGTCTTAGATGTAATCTGATGTACCAATCTCCTGACAATGGCATGCCGCAAAAATGGCTCTTCTAACTAAAAAAGCTTATTAAAAAAAAAATGTGTGAATTCATAGGTGAAACACCCTGCGTATAAAATTTTTGGGAAATTTAAACAACGCAAAAAAATTACGTTTCTATGTTTTGCTCTCGCGAAATAACCTTAGCCGGGTTCCCATCAAGCACTGAGCTAATTTTATTTGGGAACAGGAAGCTCTGAAGCGCTTTCGTTGGTTGTTGCTTTATTTATATTTTTCACAGCAAGCTAAACTGAAAGTGTCCATTCCGAAGAACTGCCACTTCTTGTCCAGAAACAGCATTCTGAACATGACAGCGTGGCTTCGCAGAACGTTATCGCGACAGCGCCGCACTTCCAGCGTTGCCAACTGACTAGTAGTTCACCTGTGGAGTTGCCAAAGCACTGAGCTCCATCTGCCTTGACCCCGCAAGTCTGAGAAGCTTGTAGTTCCTCAACTACTCCCCATTATCACAGTGGTAATTTATTCATCCTTACAGTAATTCATTCATTCCGACCTGAAGTATGTAAGCATGATTAATCACCACCACTGTCGTATACTGATACAACATACCGCTTGACGTCATAGTGCACCTTGGCGGATGCGCCGAGCCGACCACAGTAACGAGCTCCCATGAGGTGATGGATATGACTTCTTAGAGGAGGGCTCTGATCGCTGATCAAACATGGCAGCGTTTTGCTAATGGAGGCCGGTGCCCGCTTCCCGTGCTCCCCTTGCGCCGTCGTGACGCTCGGCCCGGGGGCAGGGAAAGGCCTGCTGGGAAGGCGGTCTTCGCTGAGTGTATCTCACTTAGGGTAGCTTCGAAAACTGGCCAGACAGGCATTCGCTATGGTAGGCACTGAAGGTGTACAAGGAGAAAGTGTACCCCGCCCTTGGATCGGACGGATAGATAACACACAAAAGCAAACCAATAGTTGCGAGAGCGCGCACACACACACGCACACGCACGCACGCACTTACGTACGCGCGCACATACATACATACATACATACATACATACATACATACATACATACATACATACATACATACATACATACATACATACATACATACATACATACATACATACATACATACATACATACATACATACATACATACGTACGTACGTACGTACCGTCTTTGTCAAAAGTAACCAGGCTGCATGGTTTGCTTCTAGCTTGTATAGTGGAGCCCTTGTGGCTTTCCTAAAGATCAAAAGGTATTGGAAGGTAAGAAGACCCCCAGTACTTACCTTTAACGACTATTTCAGCTTGAGGGAAGCT
This sequence comes from Amblyomma mixtum, assembly GCF_055824585.1. Lineage (NCBI taxonomy): Eukaryota > Metazoa > Arthropoda > Arachnida > Ixodida > Ixodidae > Amblyomma > Amblyomma mixtum. The sequence goes on from NC_143012.1 coordinate 270,312,645, forward strand.
GTAAGGGCTCCACTGAAGGAGCTAGAAGCAAACCATGCAGCCTGGTTACTTTTGACAGACTGTACATACATACATACATACATACATACATATATACATACATACATACATACATACTACATACATACATACGTACATACATACATACATACATACATACATACATACATACATACATACATACATACATACATACATACATACATACATACATACATACATACATACATACATGCATACATACATACATACATACATACATACATACATACATAAACCGCGAGCTCTGAAGCGAACTTGTCACCTTTAGCTCTAAATCTACCTAGCTTGAGGTTTATCGGAGGACTTACAGCAATATAGAAATAGGCTCGCAAAGCTAAGTGCTAGGTGAATTGTTGGGGATTATAAATACCAAAGGAAAAAGAGCGCCGCTTGGATGAACAGAAGAAACAATTCCTTACACTTCACCTAAGGGGACCAGACTGATGAAAATAAATGGTTGCTTTTAGCGAGTGAACAGCGAAAGCGGAGAAGCCATAACGAGGTGTCATCGACAGGCGATCGTTTGTAACCAGGGCTTGGCTCTACCCTACCTCCCCTTCCCATCCCCCCCCTTTTTTTCGAGCTTTAATTCAATCTGTTCTGTACAGGGTGTTGCAAAGAGAGGGTAATCTCTCTATTTTATTTCTTGTTGGGCGATGTGTGTGCAAGTGCGGTTAGACGCCAAGTTAGCGAAATCGTTGCGACTCAAAATAACTTTCCTTCCCTTTCTCTATCCCCGCCCTCATCGACCGTTTTTCTCTGTTCTTTTTTTTTAGTGTAGAGTTAAAAAAAAGCTCAGTATCTTTGGTGTTTAATCTTGTGTTTCTTTCTACTTCGAACCACGTTGGCTTTTCTTAAACTCATAAGTATGGCGTGCGGCTGTGCTTGACCCTACGTAGGCACATAACCGTAAAGCTGTGCCTAGTTTTCGAAAAATTGCATTCTAACATCTTCCAGGATACGTGTTATAATGAAATATTTTCAGGTTTTTTATGGATGACTATTAGGTTGGGCAAACGACGTAAAAAAGAAAAGAGGTTGTACATCATATATCTTGCCACGATACGCGTGTAATCGAATTTATTCGTACTGCGCATATCGGAGGTAGAGAAGCGTGTGGAACGGCGCTGAACTTGCTGCAGGCAGAGCAGCAGCAAAAAAAGGGCTATGGTTTAGCTCTGGTTAACTCTAGTTGAATTGCGAAAGCAGTTGAGCGCGTTGTCTCTTCCTCGCTTCGTTCTTTCGTTGCTGCATCTCTTTCGCGCTCTCCATAACGACTAAAATACACTGAGGTGAAGCGCATGTATATATGAGGCGCTACATCCTCTCCCTCTACTCCAGCGGAGCACATCTGGTGGAGCGAGCGGCGACGGCAGCGCCGTCGACGGCGGCGCCATCTGTTGGAGCGCGGCTGCGGCGTTGCTAGGCAACGGCGGCTCAAGGTCGTTCGTGGGCTACGACATACGGCTAAAGTGCGACCACGCACGAGCCGAGCTTGCTGGTGTAGTGTTGCTTTCGCAACAACAAAAAGAAAATGGAAGACGATTACGATAGTCGGTAATGCGAAATCTGAGTGCGGCTATTGGTGTGGCGCGGCAGATGGCGTGGCGTGACTCTGCTGCTACCTGCCATGGCTGGCAGGTGGCGTGATACTCTGCTAGCCACCCTCCGAATCTCCCCCTGGCAGCCACCTTCCCGCTGTCCATTCCTCCACTCTCGCCGTGACAGGTGGCGCTTCGCTCTGCTGCTACCTGCCACGGTTGTCAGGTGGCGTACTATGCCAGCTACGCCGACAGCGCCGACGCGGATTTCAGGAATGGGCGCCAAAGAGCTGCGCTCTAAAAAGGAGAGAAGATAGAATCCAACACCACGTTAGCCAAGATGACAGCTTATGCTATTTTTTTTATTAAACCACTTTCACTAAGACATAATTTGGGTTTGCGAAATACTATAAAAAACAGTGTAGGTTATTTCCATGTAGGAACCCGAGCAGGCTCCTGTTCCTATTGCTGTCCGTCAGCAACTTGTTGAAGTCTTCTTCCCTTGTGGCTGTAAGTAGCACTCCCTGAAATATTTTTGTTGCTATTTGAGTAATATATGTGGTATAATACGCTTCATACTTTCACGTTCAGTTGTACGACGTAGTCGGTTTTTCTTCACGAAGGGACGACATCGTAGCTGCAAGTATTCCTATGGGTCATGACCCCCCACCCCCTACCCGCCGTCCGCGAGCGCCCCCGCTGTTTATAGACACGGTGTTGGCCTATTAGCTATACACGCTCCTTGATAGACATCCGTCAGAGTCTTTCGAGGAATGTTCGCTCTGTTTAACTTCTATTTCTTTGCTTGGTACAATGATCGAGTTTTGTTTAACGCAAGGTACGCGTTATTAAAATTGCACTCAGTAGGCGAGTTTTCACTTTAATTTAGGATGCACTAAATGAAGGGCGCATATATGCCATCAATGCCGAGTTGAATTCTCCACGACTACTGGGATGTAGTCAGGCTTTTTTTTTTCACAGCTTCGGGCGCTGCGCTCGCTACTGGATCATGCCATTTCTTTAAAGCAACACTAAAACGAGTGACACCTCCTGCACTCACCAGAATATCATGCAACAAATTAATAAACGCATGAACTGAGTATAAGGCTTAGCCAATGAAATCCTATAATGCGAGCTTAGATCATTGTAGTAAGTGTTGCACAAATTAACCTGAAACTAAAAAAGAAATTGATAGAAAAAAAACAAAGTGACGACAACGAGGAAGGTGAAGGCCCTTGGCCTCAGTCTAAAAGCGCACATAATGGACGATTTGCTAAGCTGAGTTCCGCAGCCAGTTGTTAATTGCAGTGACATTTTCCGTGTTGCGGCCGGCCGACTCATTCCTAAAGCACCAGAGGGACGTAGCCATGAAATGAGGTATAAAAAACATCTCAGACAAGGAGCGTTGGTTCTAACCATACATAATTTATTTGCTATGTAGAGCACCTGGCCGTTCACGTTGCTAGCGTAAGCCGGCAAGTCAGTAACGAAAAAGACGTTGCTTTAAAGGGCAGCTACTTTTTCCTAACACTGCACTCTTTAGCGCTGACGCTCGCTTCAGGTTGCGTTACGCAACCTTAGCGAGAGAAAACAAACAGAAGAGAGAGATAAAGCATTTGTATAGAGGTCAAATCCACAGCTAGCTAATGCTAACACGCAGTGCCTTCTAACGTGGTATGCGAGAGAAAAAAATGAAGCCCTATTGCTCAGGATTGTGTGCACGCTAGGTATTCTGATTAAAAACTACTCTTGCAGGCTCTCCGAAATTCGTTTCTTTGAATTCTAAAGATAAGGCGCGCGATTTTTTTACGCCTCGATTCCTCTAGAGCTTGAAATCCGAAGTGAAATTTTAGTTACCGGGTTGTCCCCGGGATTCCTACGGTAGCGCCTGGCGGTCGCTCTCTCCTCCGACAGTTCGGACCGATTTCTCCGCCTCCATTTCTCGTCGGGCGAAGGCTAACAACAGAATCGGCGGGTCTCCTTACGGCACGCAGCGCCGTTGCCGCGCCACTAACAAACGAACCAAAGCATCGCTGCTCGCTCTGTCTTTTCGAGAGTCCGCGCCGCCAGCCATTAGCAGAAAAATGCGCCAATGCAGGGTACTGCGCGCGCCAAGTATGCGAAGAATGCCGAGCTGGCACTGAGCCCATTGGATCGTGCCGGAGAAGGCAGGGGACGGCGGCTGGGCGAACTCGCGCTCGGTTCGTTCGAGTCCCGTCACTGGCGAGGGTAGGGCCTTGAAAACGGAGCGCTGAAGACCGCTCGCGGTGTTCGAAGCCGGGTCGCGGCGAGACCGGGTCACTCATCGCTGGCCATTAGAGCCGCTCGCCCAGTTTACCCGACGCCTCGATTCTCCTCGCCTCTATCTCAGCCTTCCACGACGAAGACGACGTGGGAGCAGGGAGAGGAGGTGTTAGTGGGAATGACTTGGGGAAAAAGCGCTTGGCTGGGGTGGCGGCGGCGGCTTGAAACTTTCTGGACGCCGCCGTTCATTAGTCCCCACTGGGCACGCTTGAATTGAGTGCGAATCGGGAGAGGGAGGGGGTGGGGAGAGGGAGCTCCCGCAACCAGACGAATTTGAGCATTTCTTTGTCCTTTCTTTCATCCATTTGGGTGCGTTCAGAAAGGAAAGAAAGAAAAAGAAAGGGCGGGGGTGTCTTGGTGATGATCGTTTGATTATTTTTTCTCGTCTCCATATAAATTGCCGGAAGGACGCGGCTCTGTTGAGACGCGGGCTCTCAGTTGCCGTCGGGACGCGGGTCCGCTGTCGCCGATCAGCCGGAGCAATGAAGAGACGGGGGGTTAAGGAGCAGCGTGAAAAAAAAGGTATATGTATTTACATATTTACAAGTAGCGAGAAGCACGATACAAGGCACGATGTATCTCAACAGGAAAAAGACACAGACACAGGAGACGGGAGCCCTTAAATAGAGTCGGCAAAGACTCCCGCCCCTTTTCGTCCAATCAGGAGCGTCCTGTTGGTTGATTGGCCGGCCAGGCTTGAACGCCAACCCGGGTAGCGTTCCAGTAGCTGTCCGGCCCGAACGCACAACGCGCTCCACGATGACGACGCGCAGGCTAGGAGAGACGCCGGCTTGGACGCCGTCTTTGGGGAGCGTCTCTGTAGCTCACCGGCCGAACGCGCAACACTGGGAGCGTTCCGGTGTTAGATATTCACGTTCACAACGCGCTCCACGATGACGACGCGCAGGCTCGGAGAGACGCCGGCTTGGACGCCGTCCTTGGGGAGCGTCTCTGTAGCTCACCGGCCGAACGCGCAACACTGGGAGCGTTCCGGTGTTAGATATTCACGTTCACAACAGCTCAAAGCAATTGGGTCTAGGGTCTATGCTGGCGCGATGGTAACTTTCTGCTTAACGGCTGCTATGGGTCTTTTCAGTGTGCAATGTGATCTTTTGCTGTCAGTAAACGTTACCTTTACAGACATTAAAGCTAATTTCGTGTTAATTACAGCACGCACACACACACACAGACCACAGACAACCAAGGAGGGCATCGAGGGAGGAAGGAGACAGAGGATGAAGTGGCTATTGTACCGTAGTCACTGCACTATGCACCCCCCCCCCCCCCCCGCCTTCTATTTTTTAATCATGGTCGTTTCTTATTTAAGCTGTGCCGGCTTTCATTTTTGCCTTAGATTAAATTTTAGCTTAATAATAAGAACTGTGCATTACTGACGAGCATGGTGCTGACGACACAAGCTAGTAAGGTTTGCGTTTTTATCCCTATAATTATCAATATAGTTATCCCTAAATTATCCCTATAATTTTCTCTGGTCCTGAAGCAGCTGAGGCTACTGGAGTTCTGAAATGAGGACCCCATCCATCCAATCGTCAAGCAACTCTGAAGAGCGGTTTCGCAATAAAGTTCATTCTCTCTCCCTCTTCGGTCGAGTCGCAGAGCTTATGATGTGTGAATGGACCCCGTATCACTTAGACTTTCCCATTTTAGTCTTAGTACAGCGGTAGACGCTATCCTGTTTCCGGCTTGAAATTGAAGGCCTCAATAGGGAAACTTAATTTGAGTATATTCTACTAGGTCAGGATCAATCCACATGACTTTCGTGTGGTGACTGTACAAAAACCCCAAAGTTAGCACAGCCGCCTATGACATATCATATAGCCTGAGGAAGTTATAAAGACGAAGTAGTAAACAAGACAAAAAAAAGCCCGACAAGCAATGCTTAGCTGCAGCTGCAGCTCAAACTGGGCAAAGTGAAATAGGAGATTCTCGGGGAAGCTATGTCTCCTATTTTTTCTTTTATCTTTGTTTGTATCTCGACGCCATATTACACCGGCTAACGCTCCAAGTCGATATTGCTGGCGAAAGTACACAAGGTCAAACGTCAGGTCCCTCTCCTAGAGGAGGAAAACGAAGAAATGAGAAAAAGAAATGGCTCTGCTCAGACACAAGAGCACAAAATAACGGCGTAACATAGTGCGGGCCCGCTCGCGCTCGCTGAAGAGAGTCCCTGAAACACGACGCCGCCGAGTGTCGCCATAAAAACCGAGCAGACCGTAATCACGGATTTAGCGGTACAACATCGGCGAGAGCCCACGTGCTTCGCTCTATCTCCGGGGGGAATATTTCAAGCGCTTTATTTTTTTGTTTTCTTCTACTTTGCCTCTTCCCGAACTTTATGTTTTCGCCTTCTTCCCGATCCACGCACTGCGTTGCGGAGTTTTCGAGAGATTATTCTTTTTTTGACTAGACTGCTCTAGGCCTTCTTTCTGTCTCTTCTTTTACACGGCTCCGATGCGGCAAGACGAGACCTCGAATTAATGGGGATGGAAAGGGTGGAAAAGGGGAAGAAGAGGAGGGAGGGAGGAAGCGTGTCTCTCGTCAACGGCGAAGTGTTGCTCCGTGCAGCGTTATGTTTCCAAGACTGTCAGCGCCGAGGAGAGGTTTCTCGTTGCAGCTTTCACGCGGCCAATTGCTGTGGAAACTCAGCGTGGCCCTAGATTATGGTTCACATTAGAGCAGCTCCCTTCCCCTTTATCCCTTCCCCACCTCTCTCGCCCATAAGCGCGCGTCCCTCTTCATGGCGCCAGGAAGTTAGGAAGCGCGTCCGGTCGGCCCGTAGTTTTGAAGTGCCGCGCTGCGCCGGGCGGATAATGTCTGCGCCGGTACGATGGAACGGCTCGCGTTGTGTATGAGCCGCGGATGCGCGGATAGATTTATTGCTACGATGAGAGGAGTTGTAGAGCTTAGAGCTGCCTTTCGGTTGAAATGGGCTGCATGTTGCGCCGGAGCTGGCACTGGGAGCAGGGGATGAGGAGGGGGGTGGGGGGTGGGGGGGGGGGGGGGGGAGGGAGCAGTGGTACGAACTCATTTTAGGAGATTCGAAGGGAACCTAACAGTAAAAATTCGCAGAAAGAAAAGTGTGACGCCTGAAAATGGTGCCTGAAAAGTTGAGGAAGGAATATCTGGATATACAATTCGAAAAAAGAAGTTCCTGTTCACAAAGTCTGGTGTGAGTAATAGGGAACCCTTAAACTCGATGTCAGTGCCATCCATTAGAATGGAAACAAGCGCATTCATAACATAAAAAACAATGATGGCGACTCCTGTCAGCATAAGTTCAGCACAGGTGCGCGACAGAATTAATTTTAAAGAAGCTGAACCTTTAAAGCAGCGTGGGGAGTGTGTATCTTTTCATGATAAGGAATCACTTTCCAAACTCATGGCTATGTCGGCATGGCTACCAGTTGTACAAATTTTATTGCCGATACTAATATCGTAAGCTGAAACAGCAACAAGAATCGATTTCGACCACCAACTAACCCGTCCAGTAATAGTATCTGCGGAGAAAATGCAAAGAAAAAAGTAAATTATTCTTCACTGAGCGACTTATCTGTTCGACTCCTTGCGAATACTAAAGTTCGCTTTTCTTTCAACGTCCCTCTCGCGTTGCACGTCTCTGAAAATTTTTGTAATTTATTTATTATCAAAATCCTGCTTTCTAGGAATAGCGTGAGAATCAATCTGAGTAGTGGCAGGCGCCAGATCCAGCCTGTCTGCCTTCCTCTACCCTGCCGAGTTGCCTCGAGCAGATAGAGGCAACCTCATTTCACAACCAAAGAACTTTAGGCGTTCTTCTCTCCTTAGCAGTATAACAAGAAATATTCGTTGCACAAGTGAAGTTGGCCGAAGTGATGATTAACCCCAAGAAAGTGAAAAGACTGCTTTCCGTGGAATTGCCGCTTGAGGGCGTAGGAAGAGGGTTCGTAAAGGGAGGGACGCGGTCGCTGAGTGCTGGGAGACTCCGGCAGGGATGCTAGGCGAAGGGACGTCCGCGGTCCGCTACGCTTTGGCCAAGACTACAAGGTACGCGCCGTGATTGAGCTCAGCAGGACGTATGCGTAGCAACAAGAGCAATCAGCGAGCGACGCGCAGAAAATCGCCATATAAATGTAAATTCTAATATCCGCCCTTATTACCCGTAGCGTTCCAATCATGTGAGGCACTAGACAACCGCCAGTTTCGCACTAGATGGTTTTCCGCGCGCGAAGCTGCATTGACTTTCACGAAGAAAAAAGCGCTACATACGCGACCAACTGCCACCGCAGGCTAAAGACATTTGACTGCTTTCAAAATATGAGTTGGGCGACGCGATGCAGAAATGTGCGTATGCGCGTTCGTCATTCCCGCATATGGAAAAATGTAACGTCGAAAAGAAAAACGGAGAACAAGAAGGGCCTCGAAAGATGTACAGTATGGCTAACTGTGAGCATCGTAGGAGGTAGATTGGGGAGTTGAGGGGCGGCATGGAGGCAGTTTTGCTCGGCGTGGAAATAACAGGCGCGCTATATCTCGCTCCCGCCTCTCTGGTTGGCGTAGACACTAGCGCGGCGAATTCGCTCCCGCGCCGTAGGGTGCGTCGCTAGTCGTAAAAGGGTGGGGAGCGACGGGCGAGGCAACCCGCGCCTTCGTGTCTGGTGGGCGGAGATATAGAAAGCTCGTAAAAATGGGCAACCAGTAGGCAAAATTGCGTTGGATTTCGCGCCGGAAAAACGGGTAGAAGGACCGAAGCGGTGCACGCGAGAATGCGAAGCGAGACGTAAATCTTGGCTTGTAAATGACAAAGCACCGCCACAGTGACGTATTATATTCTCTGCCGCTTGCCTGTGGCGCTCTGTTAGCGTAGTGACGCCCACGCGAGGCCCCAGGGCGTAATGTGCGCCGAATATAAAGAGAAAGGGAGAAAAAGGCAAGGAAAGCTAAAGAGATTGGACTTTTTTTTTTTCGTTATATCGAGTTTTCTTTGTTGCAATGCTGCAGAAGGAAGAGCAGGAAGAAGGAAACGTGATTACGACGACGTTGGCGCATTATTTTATGGTCCTGGAGGCATATTAGGTTGCTTGGGGCGGTTATTGCGTGCGGGAGAAATTTACTTAAATTTACGGCTCGGAGTCAGGAATAAAATGTGCCTTAATGTTTATTAATGTCATTTAATGACGGTACACTACTCATTCTTTCTTGAGCATAAAATTGCGTTTATAGTCGCGGGGGAAACTTGGATGTAATGTACTTCGACCTCCGATTTTTTTTTGTCCGTTGCTCGTTTATGGTTAAGAATTAGAAAAATAGGTGTGAGTTTCATCTTACGCTCTTTCAGCACAAACTTGCGCACAAGCACTCGCACGCATGCACAGGCACACACCCATTTGTTCCATTTCGAGTTAGCAAACTGAACAACGGCTCACACCGGAGAAAATACAGAGACGGCATTGTGTGTATTCATGATGTGCAGTCTTTGTCAAAAGTATACTAAAGTATAAGTAAAGTCTTTGTCAAAAAGAGGTCTGCTTCTGAGTTCTGCAGCGCGGCTTCTCTTGCATACTCAGGGACCCTAATCTCACGAAGGCGGGAGAGACTGAGGTCATTAACCCTCCCGAGCTTAAGATTGTCAAATTTGCTTAAGAGCTCCGCTACATTGCCTGGAAGCTAACCACTTGGGCTATATTTTTGTCAAAGACTGTACTTGGTGTCAGCACATAATAAAACCCGATGCCTTAGATGTGAAGTGCAGTAGTTTGGGTAAGTTGCCATGTTAACTAGCTGGCCTGTCTATCAATGTCAAACAGAGCGCGATGGAACGGGGTCAGAGAGAACAAAAAAGATATCACAGTCAGGCGTAGCGTTCGGTCCCCCTGCTTTCAATCATGGGCAGAAACCAGCCCCCCATGATGTCTGTTGTACCTGCTGTCCATCCCATCCCATCCCATCCCATCCCATTCTATCCCATCCCATCCCATCCCATCCCATCCCAACCCAACCCAACCCAACCCAACCCAACCCAACCCATCCCATCCCATCCCATCCCATCCCATCCCATCCCATCCCATCCAATCCAATCCAATCCAATCCAATCCAATCCAATCCAATCCAATCTAATCCAATCCCATCGCATCCGACACACTGCATGCTGTTCAATTCCAATCCATCCTATTCCTACCATCCTATCCCATCCCAACCCATACCCACCCAAGCCATGCAATCCCATCCCATTTCATCACATATCATCCCATCCACTGCCATCACATGCAGCCCATCCCATTCCCATCCTATGTAACCGTATTTAATGTGTTTTTTCATGTTTTTTTTTCATATATCTCTCTATGTAAGCATCTCCATCCTTGTAACCATCTTTTGGAGCCTTGTACCATAAGCATGAGTGCCACTGAAGGGATCGCTTGTGAAGAAGGAATAAAACTCCGTTTCGACGTCTGCAGCGATCGCAATCATGGCATCCAGAGTCGAAGAAAGGGCCCTTCTTGGTGGAATGCTTGTCCATATCTGGACTAAATGAGAGCACAGGCCAAGCGTCTGTTACCGTTAGGCTTCCATGGAGCCAAGATGCTCTGAATTGCTATTCACTGCACTTTCGTGCGCGCCTGATGCCGTCGTGATGAGAGCGCGGACAAGTTCACTCGCCTGCATGCCGACTGCACGTTTTCAACGACTGGCTTTTCGCACCAAGATTTACGAGCGTGCGCGCTGGCGGCATATTACGAGTGCCCAGCGAGCGGATGGCGGGCTTAGTAACTTCTGCGCGCGCCTTGCTTTTAATGCGAAAAGGTTCATATCTACAAAAATGGGACGTCGGTCGTTAAGTTTTCCCATTGGCGAGAGGGAAGGGACGTCACTAGACCAGAAGCGACGTCATTTCCGGTAAAGGCACCAAATTTTTCTTATGCTATCGCATTGCCAACGCATAATTAGCTGTGTCTGTGGTGTCTGAACGCTGTTGAGCCCCTCAACCTCGTGCTCTCGGTTGCCCTGCTTCAACACCATGACGAAGCACTATGCTTCCAATTGAAGACACTTGGGGAGCTTGATATCGATCCAGTTGTGTGGTACTACATGAGGGGTCGCCATGTTATAGTTTCGTTTTCCTGGGTGTTCTTTTCGCAGAACTATCACGCCGGCAAGTTATAGCGTTGCGCCGCTGAGGGCTACTGTTCTCGATGTGAAAAAAAAAAAGAACGGTCTCTTTACATTTTCCACTTAATTTGGCATTTCATAGGGTGAGCGTAGCATCTAAAATACAGTTTAACTTTTAGGTCGTCAATTCTTGTACTTCAGAAATTGCATGCTCTAAACCAAAGATTTCCTGGTTAGTTCTTAAAATCAACTACGACCTATTCTCGCGAAATGCATTATTCGTCGTCCATCTCGTCGTACATCGTGCATTTCATCACAAGTTGTGGAATACAATAAAGGTTTTCAACTGTAAAAGTATACAAGCATGAGTATGCATGAAATGTACGGGTGAAAAACCAACAGCCGCAATCACTGAATTCCAAACTTTCAAGCTACACTCGAGGATTTATATAAATTAGGGTGCTTTAGACAAAGGATGGTTAAGCATTGTTTTCTGTCGGCGGCCTTTACGTAAACATAAAACAACATTCGGTGGCTACGAAAAGCTAAAGCAAATTATCTCCGGCCCAACTATGCCGAGGCAGGGTTTCCTGAGCAACATTCCTTGTCGTCCTTGTCGAGAGGAATGAAAAAAAGAAAGAGAAAAAGACGTGCACCAGATGTCGTTGGTGACCGTAATACTCTTTTAATTAAAGCTTTGAGACACGTCACTCTATAACTCGACCGACTCCTAACTTTTCATTCACCTGCCGTCTGTCACGACGGCAGCGCTATCTTGTCAACGTGTCTTAAACGCTTCACTGTGCCGTCTTCGCCGGCGTGATTCGGAAACAGGCACCACGTCGCTTGCACGGTTGCCTGACCCGCGCAGACGCATTCAGTCGACGGCGGCGAGCAGGGATTTAATTAAAGATTTCACACCCGAATGTGCCTCTGAGCTGCACTGCTTCTTTCTTTTACTGGAAAGTATATATGTGCTTTGTGTTCGCTTCTTCGGACCTGAGGCTAAAATTTGTGTTTAATTCAGTCTTCATGGAAGCCGACTCTCTTCTCCAAAATTTTCAGTTTTTTGGCGCATCGCATCCATGCTGGTTTGCTTTTTTATGATGCTTACTTTTTTTTCTCTCTTCGGCGATATTTGGTCCTTTCCCCAGGGTTATCAGGCTTGGAAAGGATGTTCGCCAAAACAGCCTCGGAGCCACTGTCGTTTCGGTTTTCTATGGGCGGCCCGGGTTTGAAAAGAGACTCCGTCGCAGAAAGGACTCCTGGGTTTTGCCTCGGGACTCCTTTGTTGAAGTTTGCGGCGTTAGGTATCACTTTGGAGGGAGTCTGTCTCGCCCTTTCTATCTGCCGGCAGATAGAAAGAGGAGAAAAAATAACGCGCATCTATAAAAAACGCCCTTTCAATTTTCTGTTGTATATACACCCTCCCCGTGGTCCTTCGGCGTTTACTTTTACGTCGAAACATTTTTTTTTACTTCAGCAGGCTTTACGGCCACGTTTTATCGCAACGTCTTCAGCGAACAAACGCGGAGACGCCATCTTTTTACGCTGGTGCGCCTTCATTGTTGGGCTCTCCGAGGAAGGAAAAAATTACAAGATGTATTCCGAAATGACACACCTCAAGAGTTGAATAATACTCAGCAGTGAACTAAGCGGTCACAGAGTGAGAAGTGACCGCTGGACAGACCGCGCGATTGCTCATGCTTTAACCCGAAAGGTGCCGACTTCATGACGTCACTATTCTGTTTCATATGTTTTGGGGCTACCGGAGAGGCTTCGCCAGAGGGGAATGATAAAGGAATTGTTCCGATGCTCTGCCGAATCAGAGAAATGTCAGCCTGGCTTTGGCAGCTTAGCTGATCTTCTTTTGAAGAACGCTTTTCATATGTGCTTCTTCTATTGCTTCTTCGAATCGCTATGGGCTTTGGTGAGTTCAGAATGACAAGAAATTTGTTTCATCTACTATTTGCAATGCTAACCTAATAGTACTTTTGCTACTATTGTAGCATAGGCATTTTCGGTGACTCCTCGCTATTGGTGCTTTTAGAGGTGTGCGCATCGTCATGTCACCGGCATTTCCGTTCCTTCTGTTCTGCTCGCTAACATTACTGCTTCGACAGCTGCCTTCGCCGTTGCTGGAAGCACTGGAAGTCAAAACCTAGCTACTTCTACACCATACCTGGCTGGTACTGCTACTGCCGGTACTGCCGATACTGCCGCTGCTGATGCTACATACCGGTATTATTGGCAGTACATCTACTGCCTTCTTCGTCCTGCTATTCTACTCACGCTGCCGCTACTAAGACTATCGCTACTACATCTGCTTCAACACTTTAAACTAGCAGTCATTCTTCTACTGCTGCGGCTGTTGCTGTTCACTCTTCTGCTACTTCTGATGCTAACACTGACTGAACGGTTGCGCGCTAGGGCTCCTCGTGCCTCTGCTACTTTTGGCTCACGTCCGCAGCTGATAGATAACAAAGAGAAAAAAAGGCGGAGTGGGAGAGTTAAGGAGAAGAGAAGCAAATCTCGTGGCACTCGGCAAATGACTTCCTAGCTCAGCCTTACCGCGAAGGAAAGCTTCCAGGCAAGCGCAATAAGGCAGCCCTATGGACGTTCCTGCGGCCAAAAGAAGGCTCCCTAATGACGCGGAAAGGGACTCCGAATCAAAGCTTTGCGCGGAAAGCGGATAGACCACGCCGGGCGGAGCAAAGAGTGACATAGAAAAGACGACGTTGCTGGCAACGCAATAGAGAGGGAGGTACGCGACAGTGGAAAGGGAATGTACTAGAGCAGGCGAGGAGGAAGCGAAGGGAATGGAAGGGGTAAACGGGAAGAGTGGCGCGCCGTTAAAAGTGCCACGCTCCTTTCCCCTTGTTTTTCCAAAAGCAGGGGAAGTGGGCTCTGAAAGGAAGGATGGACTGCACTGCTCGGTAAACGGAATTTTTCGTGATTAGGTTTTAGCTCTAACACACTCTTTGCTCATTAAGAGCGGTATGCTGCGTAAGTAGCTTGATATGTTCTTTGCTTGCTAATCCCGCGATTACAAGGACAGACTTGTGCTCGGCATTAGGGAACATTCACGTAGCATTCAAGAGCCGCTGGGAGCTTGGATGAAACGATGCGCCAATCCGTCTAGTTCTCTCTGCCATTCCAATTAAGGATACCGCTAACAAAATTATGAAAAAGAATTCTCTTACATTTTAGTATGACTGTTCCCTTATTACTGTCTGCACGCATGTCAGCCGGTGGTAAAAGTTTGACCCTGTTTTTCTAGCTGTTGAGTAGAGAGTCATTGAATTAGGCGAGGATTCAACGGTCGTCACTGGCGAACTGCGCAGCTTGATTGCATTAGACGCGTGAAGAGGTGTTTTGAAAGTCGCAATTAGCCGTTACCGTGCTCAGTCAGGTTAGAGTGAAAGCGCATGTATACGACTGTTCAGCGTAGAGTGCAATGCATCAATGAGCACTTTCCCCCCTCCTGCCTATATACTATATCACTCCGGTTTTAATAAGAGCGCATTACTAGTCTCATTACGAGAAAAGCCGGCGCGTGTGTTTACGTGTGTGCACTCGCAGATGATGCAAAAAATCTCAGCAGTGGCAAGAAAAACAAGTTGATGTGATCAAGTGCCCGCAGGACAAACGCAGCCCGCCGAGCGCCATCACATCAGCTAATTTTATGCATTTCCTTTGTTTATAGACTATACTCGCCACTGTCCGACCTCTATGTGACGCCAGTTTTCGCCGCATTCGTACCAAGATTGTGACGCAACCGTTTGTCGTACGGCATTTCGCGTGGTGCCATACGATTTCTCGTTGCATACAGTTTACATATGCTAGCCAAGTTGGATGCTAGCTTGCGATAGGGATTCGAACCGACGCAATATGCACATTCAATTGTATGCGTTCCCAGACTTTCATATCAAAATTGCGATGCAACCGTTCTGCGTACATCGTTAAAGGTGGTGTCATACGCGCTTGTGTGTGTGTGTCGCCGAGCACCGAGAGGGTCCGAACTTTTGCGGTGTGGTGCGCAGCCAATATGCAAACACATAAATTCGTAGAAAAGAACGTTAATGCATGTAAAAACGTCACCGGTAAGCAATTCACCCATGGATAGTAATGCTTTCGCATTCTGTTCGATGCCTGAGGATTCGAAACATTTGATTCGCTGTTATTTTGTAGCTATCGACTTTAACACCAAAGGTGACGAGAGGAAACTCAGACCACGCAGTACTGGATATCAGTTCCAGACTATACAAACAAGACATCAACTCAAGATTGCCGAGTTTAATGGGGCACAAAATGAACAGCAGGTCCACAACTCATGGCCTCAAATTGTACAATATAAAAAGTAAACATTGTTTCAGCGTATGGACTTTGCTCTTATGCTGAATTTCTACGCTTTTTGTACCACTTACATTTCTGCTATTAGTATTTTCCTTTTTGGGATGGTAGGTATGCAGTGTTTCGCGTGTTCAAAAACCTCGATTAGTCCAGCTTTCAACTTATACAAGACTGGCGTTTCAAAACTGGAATGGGCTTACGAGGCGGCAGACAGTCCTGCAACATCCTCTATATACGGGCTGCAGAATCTAAATTAAAGTGTACTAAATGTGGTTCGTGTTTGTGAGTGCATTCGTAAGGCAAGCTGATATTTCAAGATGCATTTAAATGTTTATCCGTGAACTCATGTAGTTTTTGCTTCACTGCAAGGTTCGAACAAAGCGACTCAGAAGAATCATTGCAATGTTTTGCCAGGATTATGTAAGGAAGCGAGAAATGTACTATTGGGGGACAGAACTCTCCAGAAAGCATACCCCAGAACAAAATCCGATAGCTCCGTTTTTTGGGCAGTTGATTAAAGCCAAACATATGGAAGTGATAGTCAGACTCACGCGCTCGAAGGTGATGGAGTGAAAGCAGATTTTCGTGGGCAGGCGTGACACCTATGGACATAGATCGCTTTTTCCGCGCCCTGGATAATTTTGTTCCCGATAGTACAAGTCGGGCAAACTGGTACAAGTTCTGAACATATTTTAGTTGGGATTACAGGGACTGCAGCTGTTGAGTATGCAAACAAGAGAAAAGCGAACGAGAATATTGGCATTGAGAGGTGACAGAAAAAAAAAATAAACGAAAGAGTTCCTTGAGTCAAAAATCCGGCTTTTGTAACTTGTAGAAAATATCCTGTCAGGGCATCCAACTACGACACGACGCTGAATGTACTGAAGTCCACACTGTCGTAATGATCGTCTACTCACATTTCAAAAGAAAAGAAAAAAATATTTTGGAAGTGCTTGCCATTTAGAGCACTATGTTTGGAGCAAGCCACCTAACAGAGTCTTCAATTTAAGGGGCATTAGAAATGAAGTTTAAAGTTAATTTTTTCCCTGGAAATTCAACTACAAACTGGCTTCAGTCGTAGTAAATGGCTGGTGTTAATAAACTGTCTAAATAGAGCACTTGCCCATCTTGATCTCAGTCTTATTAGTGCGTTAATATTAGAACGATATGTGCAAGCGGAAACGGTGACCGCCATCTGTCAGTAGCTACTGGCATTTGTCTAACCTGCAATTCTGAACAGGTGGAAACCTGCTAGAAGGGATACGAATAAACTTATTACACTTCCTATACGAACTTAGTATAATATCTCAGGTAAAACGAACTTTCGTGTCTGGACATTGGATGTAACGAACTTTAATGTACCGCCTCGGATATAATGAACCTGCCTGTCTGGGCATTGGATGTAGCGAACTTACTGCGTGGACTTCGGATATAACGAACCTAAGTGCGCCACTACACCACGGATATAACGAACTTTAGTGTGTCAACCTGGGATACAGCAAACTCCTGGTTGCTAACGCATTCAAACCTTCCAGCAAGGCCGGCCTAAGAGTTTTTTTTTTTTCATCTAATACTGTCAGTTTCATTCACTTCATAGACTTAGAACCTAGGTTTCACTCAGTGTTTGAACGACAACAGTCGAAACTTCCCTGCCAGCCTCGTTTAAGATTCTAAGAGGATTGCCCTTGTGACAAAGCCTGCCGAACAAGTTGGATTTAGGTACGCATCATGACTGTTACTGAATTTTAAGTTTCGTTTATGGCGTTAAAAAAAATTGACGAGTTGAGTCAACGTTAAGTTAACACCGAAGTTATCGCTCAGTTTTCCACGCATGCTGACAATGTCTTTCCATTCGCGCTTAGCAACAAGTGAGCAACTTTCATTCCTGCACTATCTTTTGTTTCTTGCCTTCCATGTTTAGTAAAACCCGTAGCAACGGAAGATGAATGAGACGCGACACCCTTATACTGAGTTTCATACTCGTCAGCTCCAAGATGAAAATCACAGGTGCGTCTACCCATCCATATTCATCGCCTAATTGGGGTCTTCCCTTCAACCACGACTCAGCTGCTCTGGCTGAAATCATCTCTTCGACAGCTCGGCGTTAGAGCGCAGCGGTTGGGCCGAAGCCGCGTCGGTGGGCACACTGCGCTCTTCCAGCTCCTCTAACGGCTCTAACGCACGTGCAGCAGAGAAAACTTTCTCCTAACGGAAGTATGGGCGGTAAAGAAAAACAGGGCTACTATCCGCTCCTCGCCAAACCTCCTGCCGCCTCCGGTGCCGGCAGCGTTGCGAAGGGCTTCCAATTTCCACCGCGACGCGTCACTGGAGAAGCCGAGAGCGCAAGAAGGAGACACGACCTGAAGAGGCTCGGCGCTGACCGCGTAATTGTAATCTCGCCCGCGCAGCAGCTAACGAGAACGCCTCCGTGCGCAAAATATTAATTAGACGGCCCGCAGAGCGCGCGCCGGACTCCTATCGCGACGTCGTCAACCGCCGCGCTCCAGAAACCACGCTCCTTCCTCGGCGTGCCGCTGGCGTGGTGTTCGCTGCGAGAGTGTATATAGCGGCAGCGAGGCAAAGGGCTGGCTCGCTCGTTTTCATGCGCTGTTGTTATTCTTCTTACCATCGTACCCGTATGAAGCGTATTTCATGCCGAGAACCGTGTCCGCCGCATAGTTGCGTGCTGTGCCTGCGGTTGCTGGAGCTGCGGTTTGCTTCCTGTAAGTGTAGGCAGGAGCACGGATAAACGCTTTATCTTGGCACAGCCAGGCGTGACATTTGTTGCAGTCGTTGCCATCTTACTCCTCTCAAAGCGGCTTTAGAAGTGGAACGCTTTTTGCAAATTGCTCAAGAATGATTTTAGGCATACTCTAATGGCGTATGGGAACTGCCCAACTGGGCTAGTTGGTTGTCGTCATCACACATGTTAACTAGCTCTTATAGACCGACACGGACAGACTGAGGTGGAACAGGGCGCACGCTAGGACAGGACCAGCGTGCGTCCTGTACCACCTCTCCCAGTCCATGCCTGTGTATAAGCGCTAGTTAACATGTGGGCTTATGGGAAAGCTCCGTGTGGAACGTGATTCGCTACGATGGCCAGGTCGGACAGCGGCATCCGTGTCGTCTGCCCTACGTGTTGGGTTCGAATCCCGCTACGTTCGGTAGCTTACTGCTCTTTCGAATGGATGGCGGTGTCTCCGGCTTGGGATAATTTTCTCTGGTGCGGAGTGCGTGGTTGGTAACAAAATTACTCCACTTCTTTTATTTTAAATCTGCACGTCTAGCTATCCGGCCTGAAGTTACGTAAATGCACAAACCACGGGTGAAAACACAAATACTGCGGTGGCAGCCGTGCCACTGGGTATAAAATGCTTATAGGTCAAAGGCAGTCACAGTAATACCCTACAACACGCCGAACAAGCTCATTTACTTGAGCGCAGAAGTCATTTGTAATTATGTCCCAACTTCTATAGTCCATGCGTAGGCACCGGAAATGCATGCCTGACGCCGTCATCCCATAGAGCCTATATACTCGCCGACCTTTCGAACGACTGAGGCGGATGGGAAGGTACATGGTTGGGGCTTAACTGCACACATTTTCCGCTAGAAATTTCGGCGAAAAGCTCATTCCTCTCGGCGCGTGAGGAAGCTGCGCTGACCCGTCTCTCGCGATGCACTGACTGAGACGCAATTCATTCGGGTGTCGCCGCCGCCTCGTTCAACCCTCTCCATATCAGCAGCGCCCCAGATGACGCCAGATTTGCTCCAAGCGTTCCGCTTGAGAAGGGGTACGAATAAAGAGGGTCTGGGAGGGCCAGTATTGCCTGGACCTAATTAAGGCTGTCAACGCTGTGAACGCTGAATGCTTGGTATACATGAAATGCCAAGGTGTTCGACTCTGTACGCATTGCAGGAATGCCCTTGCCTTCTGCTGAGGGCGGAGAACAAGGTATTGTGCATCATTTAGGGCCAGAGTAAATATCTTACAGATTCCTGATGTTTGAAGACAGAAGCAGAATTCATATTCAGGTAATGCGAGAACCAGTGTTCAGAAACTCGCGACAATACACTGGGCATTTACATGAGCCCGACAAAAGTGGGGTTAAAGGGAAACTGCATAGGCTTTAGAAATCAACGACCTTAAGAGGGTCGAATGTGTGAAACTTGAAGGTAAACCATGCGAAGTCTTTTTGGGCTAGCAATTGAAATAGTGAAGTGGTCGCCGAATAAAATCCGGACGCCCTTCAAGCTTCTCCGCAGCGCACAACGCCAAGTGGGGGGCGCATGATGACGTCATCGAAGGTATCGGAACATTTCCAACGCACAAACGCCTGCTCTGAAGGAAAACAACCAACGCCACCGAAGGCAAACCCTGCCGATAGTTGTTTGGCAGCGTATAACGAGTCAGGGCAGGGGGTGGATGACGACAGCGGTAATTTGAAATCATACCTTCCTTGACGTCACGCTCAGTTTCCCCGCACTTCTCCGGTGCATTGAGAAGAAGCGCAAAATTCAATCGTCGATTACGTCACTGTTTTAAACGCTAGTGCACAAACACTTGGCATGATTTACCTACAGCCTAAATAGATTTGAATCCTTGAATTTCGCGAAATTCTCAAAAAAGTGCTGCAGTTGCCCTTTAAGCAGGCTGTCGGGCCGAGAACCGGTTGTCGGGCTCATGTATACGCTAGGGGGTCCAGCTAAGGGACCGTCGAGTTGAGCTGGGCCAGCCCGACTGCAGGGGGTGGGTTGACTCTGCCCGACCCAGTTGAAAGTAGCATGTATACGCTGCCGCATCGGCTTAGCGCCTCCTCTCCTGCTTCCTCAAACACTGGAAATCAAAGCGAGCTGCTGCTGGCCTCGAAGAGAGCTCGCACGTGTACGGGCAAACCAACCGGCCGGAAAGAGCAGTAGTCGGGAAAGGGAACTTTACGTCTGGGCGTTCCTCCTCCTCTAGCATGCATGTGGTTTGCTTGCGCGACGCTAGGGGCGGCAACGATCTTTGCCCGACAGAAAACACCTTTCCAACCTGGGCGCTGCCATATTGTTCCCTGGACTGCAATGGGCACTGCGTTAGCACGGTGGAAGCGGCGGCGGAACCGGTTTCCAGCAGTCCAGAGAGGAGGCGTTTCACCGCTTCCACCGTGCTAGCGCGAGGTGCCCACTGCAGTCCAGTGAACAATATGGCAGCGGCCAGGGAGCCCGACCCAACCCGCAACGTCGGGCTCCATGTAAACAAGGCTAGTGTTAAGATCGGAGGACACGGGCCTGGGAAGAATTACTTTCAGACGTGAGTCATCGTGAAGCAAAGTACGGCGAGGGCTGGCGAAGGCGGCAGCAGCGGCGGAAGCAGCGGCGGCGGCGTCAAGGGGCCGAGTCCACCCTCAGGTCGCCGTACGATGGAGTGGTGCTGCGCAAGGTCAAGCCGTTGCTGTTAATTGAAAGACGGCTGTGTCCTCGACAGAGGTCTCTTGTTTCGGACATCCGGCTTGCCGCAGAGGTCAAATTGACACATCAGTGTTTGATGAGTCATTCTCTACCCCTTCCCATCGACCGAGCTGCAAAAGAACGAGAGCCCAGCACCGCCCCCTGCCGTGGGTGGTACCACCAGTGTCCACATCTGCCCATTCGATTGGACATCGTTCTTCGAACTTTATTCCCCAGTCAGGTATCTGGGGAATAAGAACCCTATTTAACGGGATGTTTTTTTGTGACCGGAGCACTGCCATCTCGACTGCAAATATGTAAAGTAAACCTTCTGTACAGTTTTCTCTTTAATGGAGTTCGATATCGTCCTTCGGAGCCGAGACCTACGGTGCTGAACGACCCACTCAACTCAAGGGCCCCTCCGTCCCCGACAACAGCGAATTAAAACGCCCTGCAAGTGTTGAAAATAGCGTGATCCTTCACATGACGAGTACGGCTTCTGACCAGAATATCCACGGCGGGTAAAACGAACTAATGCAATGGCGGTAAGTTCAGTGACCGTCCAAAAGAAAGGATGTTTTGAACGGCTTGAGCACACAGGCGTATAGTAAAATACGGCACGGTCTGTCTAGCCTTTACTTCCACAAGACCGCACACTGAAGATACGAAACAACCGGCGCGAACCAATTCATTATACGCATCCTTCACCGCAGCAGCTCACTTTGACTTCAAAGCTTCGCGAAGTTTTATTCAATAAACAGGAATGAATAGGGCAACACCAGGCAGCAGGAGCATCCCCTTATCCTCTGAGGGGCTGCGCGGGGCTATTGACAACAGACATGAGTGGATTCAACAGCGAAATAAAAATTACTGCTGGTATTGGCCCCGTGCAAACGCGCAAGCGCAACACATTTAGCCCAAGATGTTTTCGCGTCGGGGTCGGCGCCTCGGGATCGATATCTTTATTGTGGCTGTTTGAAAACATAGACTCAGCACACGCAGAACACACAGTCGAGCTCAGCAACCATTTCTAAGCCCAGATCGAAATCAATGGTCGGATCAATGCGTCCATTTCCGCCAATCAAGATCAACACCGCAGGCGCAGGGGACTTCCGCGAGGCCAACGACTGTCGGCAATTTTTCGTGTCTGCCTCAATTGATTTTATGCGGCCGTGGATGTTCATTTTCTGTTCGACTGACATGTTCTGTTTTTGTCCCCAACGTCGTTCAATGTTATTTTCTTCGCGGCCTTAATTCTTTATTGATTGGTGACGCAAACCCAAAGTGGAAGAAACAGTTTTTGTCTATTTCGATGCTGTCGTAAAACCGCTAGTCGAGAACTGAGTCCGAGAATATGAAGACCACGCGCTAGCCTTATCTTTGTGACAGATCTTTTTTTTTTAAGTTACAGTCATTCGAGAAATAATGGCCACTAATGTTTAATAAAAGGAATGTCAAAAATGATGGGTGTATATAGCGTCGGGCTATTGAGCACCGCAGTCTTTGGCACAAATATTGGAGTAATGAGTTTACATAACACATTATACATGACCAAGCCGACAGTGTTCGGATTTCTTGATTGGTACGAGCTCTTTGTTTCCAATGCAATTTGCACTTGTCGACTGGATGCAACCGATAATTCTTAGCATCATTTTCCTTTCCTTGCTCTAATATTCTTAATATTTAGGCGCACAAAATGAAGAACCGCAAATTTTTCGGCAATAGATATTCTTTAAAATTACCGGCCGCAACCTTCTGCGAACTTTTTTCACCTCATGAACAATTTTCTGAAAGTGCTTTTTTGCGGCTTATTTGTTTTTGAGTACGACGCGCTCACTCCCGCCGGTGCGAACTTCGTCATTGTCTGGAAATATTTTTTTCGCGCATGTGAAGTTCGGCTCTGGCAAGCAGGAAATAATCGCTCAATTACAGGTACAACTGTAAAGATGAATTAGATAAATCTTTCTTGGCATCCAGAATTGAATGGCAATGCTGGCTGTGCGCGCGGATGCGTTACTGGGATTCATGTTAATTCCCCACGGCCCCGTCCTTGGTCGCCACACTTGCTATTAGCGGAAAACCTTGGGCGGGGGCATTGCTGTGTTCGATTTAAGATGAACACTCGTTTGTTCCTGAAGCAGAACTGTTGCCATATTGCTTCTTTCGCCCCAAATAGTCGCCGTATTTTTAATTTAGGCAGGCACATCGGAACTCCTTCCCATTTAGCATGTTGACTGTTATTTGAAGTAGTTCAGATTCTCAAAAGACGCTTATTACTAGGATAAAACTGGAAAATTTAGGCCTGAACATCTCTAACGATATTAGCAACACGCTTAGAGTTGGATCTTTGGAATATCACCAGCGCTCATTGTGCAGATACTCTTAGCAACAATACGACAACGAGAAAGAGCGCGCTACGGGTCTGCTCAATTGTCAAAGTGTAAAAGTCAGCCATAGGGTGAAACTTTAACACGGGGAGATATTTACGCAGAATATTAAGAATGGTGCCGATGATCTATTTATAGTGCAGCTGTACAGTACAGCATATTTGCATAGTATTTATTTTTTTTTTCGAAAACAGCAGCGGTGATGTTTTCATCACCTAGTGTGATCCCTGGGCATCTGCTCTCCTTTTTTTTTGTTCAAGGTTCTTCTACTGAACTTTCTGATACCACCAGGTGCCCCAAATCTCAGTGCAAGCATTCAATGTTTTTGAGAATTATATATACAGCTCTTTAAATCACACTAAGCCCATGCTAGCGTACTAAGTCCTCTTATCAGCACCGGTGCGGACGGCGACTGGGTTCCGAGTAGACTTCAATAAGAACAGTGGTGTAGTGATGGGACTGTTTAGCTAAAACTTGAAAAGGGGCTTCGTCAAAAGTATCAGGCGCATTGAAGGGAACGCAGTTAAAATCTGCCTACCTCGGGAAAACATCTTCAACGCTATTTCAAATTTTACTTATTTAGAGTAGTCTTAGTCTTTCTCCAAACCTTTGTAGTAGCCCTCAAAAGCATAGTAGTAGTCTTTGTAGCTCGGCAACAGTGTAGTAGTCCGTCGCAGGACCGCTACCTTGGCTGCCATATTCTCCTAACGCAGATCAGCAAGTGAAATTTGGGCAAAATACGTACTTTCTTCTGAACGTCAATACCTCCTAGCAAAAGTTGAACTGAACGGTAGAATATATTTAACGTGGTACAGACGCCAAATTCAGAAAGCAAACAAATGATACGGTCCGTTTCATGGTCGTAAGGAAATGTTTTCTAGCAAGTTTCAGTAACAGGCGCCGAGTGGAACTTAATTCAATATGGTTCTGAATGTTGTCCAAAGAGCCGCTCGGCATTTTCAGTCTCATCGAGTGATGCCAAGCTGAACTTGCCCCCAATCATTGTGACGTCACTGAACCCAGTGGTTGTTCACAGGAACAAGTGCTTGCCGGTGACGCCGACGACATCAGAATTGTGGTAGTCTAGGCTCGCCGGTCGGCCGTGACGTCGCGCTTCAGCGCTGGCGCCGACCGAGATCGAAACTGCCGGTATAAAATCGCTTGTAATTATTGATTCACGCTACGCATTGGTCTTTGAGCTCATTTTCATGATCAATTGGCCCGTAGGGCCAAATTTAGGGAAAAAAATACGGACACCCAAAAGCTTTGTGTATGTACCCTATTAAGGAAATAAGTTCAAGTACCATGGATTCAGCATGACCATAGATGTGCGTTGATTTGCCATTATAATTGTTTACTGCGAAGCAACAAGCAAAATCTTGTATTTATAAAAGCTACATTTAGAAGGCTCGGCGAAAGAGAGGTTCAGCTACGCACATGCATATATGTTCTCCCTTTTGCTGATGTGGCATTAGTCAGTTCAGCCCTTTGAACTCATTCTTTATAAGTCATGTCGTGAGCATAGTCTGCAGTCTGCCGAGACTTTCGTTCGCTGCCACAACGTTAATAAGAGCGAACAAAGTTTTGAAAATAGACAATATTTCATTGAAAAAGGCCATGCAGAATATACGTTTGACGTATTTTACGTTGTGACACAGATTGATTAAGCAATCCGAGTACCATTTCTTTCTAAAGTGGTCCTTTTTTACTCAGGTGCACTGCAGACTAATACTTTGCCGCGCATACGTTAGGGTCCAGTGAAAGTGATTTGACCATAACGATGAACAAATGACAGTTACATATAAGTGGAAAAAATTCAGTGGGCGCAGTTTTATGTCTTTAAGAATTTTCGGCGGGGTCCCTGCATCCGGCTTAGTTCCAAGTACAACTTGATCCTTTCTCTTCTTTTCTTTTTTTCTGTTTGTTATCGAGAGGAAAAAAAAGAAGGGGAGAGGGGGGGGGGGTCACCTTTTGTTTTTTAGCATGTTTTTTTTTTATGAGCCCAGCGGCAGTGCCCAGGTTTCAATTCCTGCATATTATATCTGCGTACTTCGCGCTCGTTTTATTCCGCAGAGCATTACCCGTGCGACAAGAAGCCCTTCGCGTGGAGAACGGAAGTCTGGCAGTTCCATTTCTGATGGCTTAGCGGATTTGTGCATGGACTAAGCCGCACCGAGAGCAATCTTTTCTTGTTCGAAAGTATGGCTTCAACTTTTGCTAAGCTGAAGCCTTTCAGCCTCGCTATAGCTTCGCTGTTTCATGTCTTCGAGTTATTTATTCCCTCGTTGTTTTGCGTCCTGATCGGTATTATGTGCACGGGCGCCGGCCTTTCAACAAAAAAAAAAGAGCCAAAATCTGCCGTGAAACTAATCTGCAGGTGATTTTGGTTCCTATAGAGTTGCAGCCATCGTTGTCACACACGCTGAAAATATTTTGTGCATGCACGACCGCCTTATTTACGCTTACGACTAGTAAATGCTTGGCTAATTACGCAAATGAAGAAGCAAACATTCTTGTTTCTGTTTCATCTCTTTAAATAATTTATGGTTCTCACGTGGGGATACCGAAGCTAACAGCCAAGAACATTAGGAAAGGAAAAGTCCCATTTCTTTCCAGTTTCAACCCGCGCATGTGTCCCAAAGGCACTTCTTTTTATTGTTTGCTGTGTATATGACTCAAGATTAATCGCAATTAACACAAGTGCAGCGCACATGTACCGCTTCGTCCAGTGCATTGATTTGAATCCCTAATGTGGGGTGAATGCAAATCAAGGGCATAATTACTAATAAGCGTTCACCTTAGCGAAGCGATACGGCTGTAAAGGACCGTTGCACACAGCTTTTTCAGAATCTAAGCACGTGAAAGAAAGTTTATCAAAGGTTAGTTTTGATGTGCGGGGATACTGAGGAGGTCAATAGCAGCAAGGCAAAATCTCGCTTTATATTCGGAACTGTGAGGGTAACTCTCTCAACTTTGACAGCTAAGTTGGTTTTAGTTAAACACATAAAGAAAGCATTACATCCACTCCGCGACTAAGTTATCGGGTTTTTCATAGGCACTATATTTACATGTTCGACTTCTGGGTTTGAGCCGAAAAAAAGCGACACAGGTACGCCTAACTTCATTTTCTAGAACCGTTTTCAACGCAACAAGGTCAGTATTCGTGACATGCACCCTACAGCATATTGGCTATTGAGTAGGAGTCACGCTCAAAGGGGAAAATGACAACGTATGCAAGCCAGGGACGTCTTGCGACGTTTTCTGAGCGTTTTCAGGCCTTGCTCCGCTAACTTGACATGCTTTTGTAGACTAGGAGGCCCCACTCTTCGCCATACATCGTTTGCGAGTCTAGTGTTGTTCATTGTCACCACCCAGTAAGGACAACTACTTGCTTCAGTAGGTTCCCCCAGAGAATGTATAAGCGCTATGTATAAGCGTTACAAAAAGCGCCGTTTTCCGTATACCGCAACGCTTCAGCGGCAGTTTTAGCGCTGCAGTAGGCATGCAAACTGTGCGATGTCTCGCCCTCTCGCTCAAGCCAGAGCAACAGCACAGCGACATCACAAATCCAGTTTGAAAAAAAAAAAAACAACAAAAGCTTAATTTCCGCTTTTCCAGACGGTTCCATCATATAACCTCCGATGTTTTTTAAGACGACGGTATCATCTCATTCGGCAAGTAAAGCTGTATGTATTACCTTGCGTGCATTAATTACTAGTAAATCTGCAGCCCATGCCACAAAATTGCCAAAATATATTCTGAGACTTCTGACCGCAAAAGAACGCTACATTATATTCTAGAACAAAAGCAGGAAATTGATCCGTGAAAAATAGCATTAGCCTGAAAAAAAGAAAAAGAACCCGGACATCTGCTTTCTTAAAAAAACATTCCAAAATACCGCAGAATTTTCAAGAAATAAAGGCCGAAAACTCGGAAACCTAACTATAATATACATATTTTTCTTCTCAGAAAGTCGTGTGACTTGTCACTGCAGGAGTATGGCTTCGCTTAGGTGGATCATGATGCGTAATACTCTTTTAATTACTCTGTAAAGTTTCCTCGTGACGCTTTCAAATGCAGTTCCAAACAGGAGGGGGACTCTTAGGCTGCTGTGTCTATGTGCGTGCTGTTTCTGCAGTTTTCTTTTTGTCATTCAGCCCCCCCCCCCCCCCCCGCCCCCCTCTCTTTTTGTGTTTGTATGTGTTGTGCTCTGCGCACGGAGCAGCCTGTATCTCCCTCACGAGCGCGAGGTTGAGAAAATTTGTTTCCTTTCGCATCATAATTAATTTTTCTCTTCACGGACTTCGAGCTGGCAAGCTTTGAAACAAAAGTGGATGCTTCGCTTGAACTCCGCTACATTTATCTAGTTTTCCTGCGACCGCGCACCTCCGAACTGCGCCTGGTCAGTGACCCTGTGACCTAAAGGAAGTATAAAACAAAATAAAAAAGATAGGCATGCCACCGTCATGTTATGCTACATTGTGGTACCTTTTTGTGTTACTGTGTTCATCTTCCTGCGTTAGGTGGAAAATGAACGCAGTTACACAAAACACTCTGGTGAGCGGGATAACTTTCCTGCGCTATGGCAACACCCTGCTGTTCGACCGTTTTGCGCCAGTAACTTAGTGAACTTGGAGTGCGTGCTTTCGTTAGCGTGAACACTGTGGATGACGATGGGAAATGGCTGCCCGCAACCAGCCGGGAAAGATTCCAGCGAAATATTTTCCCCTTTATTAGCATTACCTTTCCATAATCCACCGAAATAATCCTTTTTTGTTCTTCTTTCGCTTCCTGCCTCCTCTGATTGCACATATTGGATTTCCCCTAGGTCTCTGCTAGCAAAATAAGAGAGAGATCCAGGCAAGGGATTTCTGTAATTCGGCAACAAGCTTGGAGAATTACGCGTTGCAAACACTATTATTAAAAAAAGTGCCTTCCGCTAGCTTATTCTGCCCAGAAAATTGAATTCCCGGGTTCTGTACTGCCTTCCTTACATTGAAAACAATTGTCGTCCGGTCCCTGCGGACTGTTGTCGTTGAAGCGACTCACTAAGCACGCATAGTTCAGCGTGATCCTTTGTTTCTCAATTCATGCACATACAAGCTGCACTCTTGCTTCAGTTTCTGTTCACGTATAAACATAGTCGAGGGCCCTTCGTTTCTGCGGAATATTGGTTGCCGTTGATAAGGGCACAAAGCGGGCTGCGTTTGCAGAGTTTCTCCAAAAATAATTAAATAAACCCGTTTTCTTCTCTCAGTATATACATTTGATAGCCTCATCTGATAGCTTATTCGTTTTTTTTGCAATCTTGATTACGATCCGCCATTTGTTGCTACGTAAACTGTAATGTTGCTAACTATTTGGCTTGACAACGGTAACTTTGACTATAACTGGTTGGTTGGTTTATGGGGTTTAATGTCCCAAAGCGACTTAGGCTATGAGAGACGCCGTAGTGGAGGACTATAACTATTAAAACTATTTCTAGATAGAATCACATAGGGCTTTATATTTAATCCTAACTAAAAGTTGTAGCTTTTAAAACTTAATCATTTGCAGCATATTGAAGAGTTATTGCATGCTGTTTTAGAAAACATACCCGTATGGCAGTTTGATTTGGAAGCTTCGTCTACGCTATTCCTTGTTGGCTGTTTTCCTCAATGGTTTGGAATAATACTTGAATAAAAACCTGAAACTGCAAGCACGAAATATGTGCTGCCCTCATAACTATTATAATACCCTAAAGGCGGCTGCTGTTCGCGATTGATTCCCTCTCTCTCTCTCTCTCTCTCTCTCTATCTCTCTCTCTCTCTCAATATATATATATATATATATATATATATATATATATATATATATATATATATATATATATATATATATATATATATATATACAGCGACTTGCCGTAGACGAGCCCTGAAAGAAGACAAATCGTCAGCACGCATATCAGGCACATTGTGCCCGTCCGCAGATATCCATCTGGGGCGACTTTTATTTCCGCTGGATGAGCGGCAGAGGAGACACGGGCGCGGGACTTATACCTCGTACACGAGAACAAATGACGGCGACGTCGGCGGCGTCCGTTTCTTGTGGGGCTCGTTTGTCTGCAAACGAGCGACGTGGCAGGGACGAACTTTCACCGCTGCCTTCGATGCGTCCCTGTCGGCGACCGCCGTGAGCCAGGACGAAGAAGGAAGGTACTTTTACGGAAGAGGAGGGGTTCTTCGAGACAGGATCGAAAGTTTGGCGGCGGAGAGGGTTGCCACGCAGAGCTCGTCAGTATTTTCTTTTTTGTTATTTTGGTGTCCTTAACATTTAGGGTTGCTATATAGAATATGGAGGAATGTTTGGATGTTCTGTACAAAAACGCGTGAGTTGCTGTACGGGATGCGCGTATGAAATAGGGAAACAGAGGAAATCTCCGCATGCCTCAGGAAAGCTCCGGATTTGATTAATTCAGAGAGAGGAATGAAGCAACCTTCTTCGGCTATGGTGCAAACTGCATGATACCGTTTTTTTTCTTTTTTTCTTTAGTGTGATAGTGGTGGTGGTGGGGGTGGGGCGTAGATATTTGGTTCGCATCAAGTATTTCATAAAACGAAAGCTTCTCATAGTACTTCAAGCAGTAGGCGTCATGGTTCTCGTCATTGCGTCCTTGACAAACTCACTATACTAGATGCGCTCGCGTGTCGGGTGTTAATCCGGTCTAGCATCAGGTCAGCTGGCTCAAAAAAAAAAGGGACAACGCCATTATTTGCGTCTATAACAGCCGACGTGTCGAGGAAGTAGGGATAGCTGCGTTTCCACAACACAAATGGAAGGGGTGGAGCTCTAGTTATGCAGAGTGGACGGACGGAAACTAGAGCCTTAAATCAGGTATGACCTCTCAACGGCAGAACATCTTCGCACGAGAACGGCAATCTGGTCAAGCTAGTAGCAGTTCTTTCTCTCGGAATAACAGCGCACCAGTAACGGGAACGAAAGAGCGCAAAGCGTACGACACAGCGCTGCCCTCACAATAAAGATTATAATGAAAAAAAAAGTAAATCTACACAGCTGGCCGCGCATGACACGGGGAACAAAGTATTAATATCTAGCAACAAGATCTAAACGACTACACTGGCAAGGAAAGCGCGCTTCTTCACGTGCAGTGGCAATGATGGCTTGCTAACGCATACATTTTTGATTTTCTCAATCTGATATGCTCCGCAAGTTCCCGGGACCGCTGATACCACTGGCGGAACAGCACAGTAGTAGTGTTCTTCAAATGAGGCGAAAACTTGTCATACGAGGCACAGTGCACTCCTAAGTGTGCGAATCTTCGTGTGAAGGAGTGTTGCGGGCGGAGGTCTATCTTATTAGGCTTCATACTGTCTGTCTTTGAAGTGCCCGTCAGTGCTCCTTGGAACATGTATTAAAACATCGCGCCGCAATCTAAGTAAAAAAACAAAAAAGCTGCAGTAAAGGCTCGACAGTCACTTCTGTTAGAAGCCACAGTCTGATTACTTAAAGCCACCTTGTGGGCTTCTTGAACGCCAGCTCCCTGAAGGGGTGGAAAGGGTTTGGGTGCTAAAATTTTATGGATTTGCGCTGTTCTCTTCCGCATAGTGAATAGCTAAGATCTGTAAAGAACTGTACACAAAAAAGGAAATGATGAGGTTGGTTTAGGGAACCAGGCTGGGGCTTCTGTCGAGGCTTTTCTAGAGCTCTTTTCTTTTTACTTAGGTTCCACGTTCATGCAACGGAGGGAAAGGCTGGACACGAAAAATTAAGCTGTGAGGTCCGGCGCCTCAGTTAAGTGACATTTTCCTTGCGCAAGTGGACCGCAGTATTGTAAAAAATCTTGGCGGCTTTAAGTCCGTATCTCAAAATATGTGGACGGCTATCTTGTTCTGGTGAAATGTTGCTAGTTTTCTCGATGTGTTCTCGATATCCTCAAAGAGTTCCCATGTTCTATAGCCTACCTTCACAAATGAGTGACGCAAGCATAATTCCTTTCATTTTCTTGACCTCCTGCTACTATTTTAGCCCGACCACATCTGCGGGGCGCCTGATTCGAGATCCATGAAGCCTGTAGTGAATTACAACTGAGCACAGTCGAAACTGGCGAAGAGAGCCATGCTCGTCTGCTGCCCGAGAGCTACTTTAACTGAACCTTGCGTTAACTCCCTTGAGCACACACTCGGTTCGCAGACGCCAAGATTATAAAAAGCTAATTTTTTTACTCTCCCTACCTTTGTCCGTATGCAAAGCATCTATTAGACGTGTAAAATACCGAGAGACGCACGATACGCAGATAACGCCGGCAAAACTTGGCTTTCATTGCATACGCAGATGCCACACAGGACTGAAAAATGTGTGATGAAGATTTGGAGCAAAAGTACTTTACTCATTGATTCCTAAGCTCGGTGAGATTTGTGCGCCGGTTGAAAGAAAGGCGGAAGCGAAAAAAACCACCAACATGCTCAAACTTCTCTTCTCAGGGTGCACGCCGAACTCTTCACAAAAAAAAAAAAATCACATACTTCACAGCGCATGCGCGAGAGGATTGTTCTCCTGATGAGCAACAGAAATGTGCTGGTCCGTCATCGGTATGAACTGTCCGGGCAACTTGCGGAGGCACATTCCATACAGAAATTCAAAAATATGTCTGTAGCGATCCATTTTTGTCCCTGCACAAGAAGGAGCCAATTTCCTTGAATGCTTCGAGCATTAGCTCTTGTATCTGCTGGTAGTGGCGGTAGTTGTTCCTTGTGACATGCACTGTCAATAATTTTTTTCAGTTTCTCCTCTTTAAGTTGCTAAATCAGAACGCCGTTGTGTTGTCTACTTCTTGTCCATTCGTCATCGTTGTTCGTGCGCTCTCTCTATTCCAGAATGAACATAACTCATTGCTGAGGCCGTAGAGCTATGTTAGTCGGTTCATCTGGCCGGGACAACTCCCCTAGAGAAAACAGGCAGAGAATCATGGCAATGTGAAACAAAAAAGTTTTCATTTTCACATAAACGGTCCCCGTCGTCCTACGTAGTGGTATCCAAAAGAGTCCAGTGAGCTGAGCGAAGGAGAACACACGTGTCAACCCTTTATAAAGCTTCTTGCGGTGACCGGTTCTTCCCGCTACATCGAGGCAGGATGGAATACTGGGACCATTTAACGATGGGCTCGTGATTTTAAAGTTCGGGAGTGCGGGCCCCAAGGCCTGCAACGCTTTTTTTGTGGCGATTTAAATTAGAAAAGCGGTAAGCCGCGAAATTTTATCTCAGCTCTAAGATCCAATTTCACAGATCAAAATCACTCATGAAGTACCTCTCTTCATTAAGGAAAAATTGCAGTTGTCTGTATCGACACATATGTCACGTTCAGATGAAGCTGCTATCACTGAAAAGGAAGGTTTTCCATGCTGGAAAAAATTATGAAATCTAACACGGGTATCGCCCCAACCGGCCGTTTTCGCAAGCCAACTACGGTGACGTCAAGACAGATTTTCTTTCGCAGGTCTCTGGGGCATGGCTACACCAGCATTCATTTCTAAACAGTGGCCGCAAAGTTCGTTTCGGTCTTGGCGGCACGAGCTTGAATCGAGCTGCGGGGAAAAATACTCAGTTTTAATTCATTCTAACAGCTATTCTTTAAGCAACAAGTGTGTCGTAACAAAAATTGGATGTAATAGTCCTCAATACTGCTATAATCACATTATTGAGGACACTGGAAATGTCATCTATTACTTTTTTCCTTTTGCAGCGCAATAATTAGGAGGAGAATTTCGATTCAGGCTTCGTATACTTACTGCCTACTCATTTGTTAACCGTCGTTTAGCAGTTATTTCTTACCACCTTGTTGCGTAAGAACAAACTATTTACAGTTAATGTATGTACGTACGTACGTATATGTATGCACGTATGTGTGTGTATGTATGTATGTATGTATGTATGTATGTATGTATGTATGTATGTATGTATGTATGTATGTATGTATGTATGTATGTATGTATGTATGTATGTATGTATGCATGCATGCATGCATGCATGCATGCATGCATGTATGTATGTATGTATGTATGTATGTATGTATGTATGTATGTATGTATGTATGTATGTATGTATGTATGTATGTATGTATGTATGTATGTAATCAGGTACCCTTAAAGGCCCTCTATACAAGAGGGCATGACGTGGGAATTAAGCCGGGGATGGGTAAGGAGGGGGGCACATCATGAGCGCACTAACAATTTTCGACAGTGCAACAAATGAACATCACGGGTATCTGCAGACCGAGATATGCCTGTCGCGATCGGAGTCCTCGGATCAGAGAATCCCAGCGAAGAGGGAGCCTTTCTTACCGCTTCCCATTTGGCGAAGACGACGCGAGGTGTTCCTCCTCGGTATAGCTGCCGAGCTAATCACTCGCTAAAGACGGAAGGGCGCGCCGAGAAACCCGAGTGAATGGGTCCCATCCTGCAGACACGCCGTCTACATTCTGCCTGTTCATTGTGTTCATTCTGTTTCTAGCCACAGCTCCACACTGCCACGTACAATGCTCCCGCCCGCCGTGGTAGCAGCGCAGTCGTTGTTGCCCTCGGTCGGAGTGGTACATACCCACAGTGAGCGAGCGGTCCTTTGTCCATACAACTTTTGTCCTTTTCTTTTCACCACGCATAGTGGAAAGAGAAATGGGGGCCTCCACCATGGAATTCCTCTCTTTCGCTCGTTGGTGGCGATCTAGTTCAACGCGATGCTTTTGCCGGGCACTAGTTTCGGTGAGCTAATAGGTTTTTGTATTCGTGCTTATTTATTTATACAAGAGCAAAAATAAGCAACAAAGCGCTCAGCACTAGGTCTCTACTTCTTGCTACTACTACGCATTCTACCATCTTGCCCACAACCGCAGTAAAACAAGAAAGCAAGTCACAAAAGACCACGCGGTGGGGAAATGTGTGTGTGGCCCGTGCCGTGCTCGGGAACCATATATATACCGAGCTCAAGAGCGGCGGCGAACACAATTCCTCGTATACACCGGACCGTGCCGCGCAATCCTAAAGAGAAGCAGGTAGCATGCGTCATTTGGACGTGTATTCTGCTGGGAGTCCCGCGTTCCGCACAGCCTTCGCGCGAGCCAGCGGAGTCGGCGTCGCATTTGCCGCCGCCGCCACCGCCACGCCACTATCGTGCTTAACGCTGAGTCTTTCTTAGCTCCAGCACGAGAAGCTTCGTACAACGCGGCCGGGATACGCGCGTTGCTCTTTTCGTGATTGTGCAAGATGGCTTGTCTGCGTGTCTTCTTATTCGCTGGCGCCTTTCCCTTTACTCTGTCCCTCGCTACTCACACCCTCGATCCTTTGCCTCCCCCCCCCCCCCCCCCCCTTTTTATTCATTAACACTTCTGCTCCTCGTGTATTGTCATTCTCGCCGACTTCTTGGCGTTCAGGGTCGGCGATGCCCGGTAGCACACACACGCACACACAATCCGGAGGATGTATGTGTACATATGCACGCCTTTCGTATATTACACCGCCTTGCCCATTCTCCTTGTTGGCGCCGTGGCGAGACGCGCGTCGCTAATCTTCTTGCCATCTCCGGGAATTCTTTTCTTTCTCCAGCTCTTTCTTTTCGGCTATTCTCTCTTTTCGGTCGCGGCATCGTATATCGGACTGCTCTCCTCTCTCCCTGTAAACATATATATATAGACTATCTGCCGACTCCGAGCCATTAGGTTCACGGCGTTGCCTGGCTACTTTCATTCTCTTCTTTGTGTGCATCATTTTCTCTCTGTCTAGTTATCTCGGTTTCTTTATGTTTCAGAGCCATAGCCCATCCTCCCCTCCTCTCTTTTATGTGCTTCCTCCTCCCCACCCCCGGCATGGCCACGGCGATGGCGTTGCTGTACGTATACACACTGGGTCGCGTGCGCGCAAACGCGCGCAGCGCCCTCTGTCGTAGTTTTTATCTCAGCACGCAACCAGAGAATCACCGTCCCCCCACCATCCTGTTTCTTTTCTTTCTCAACTTCTTTGTCGCAGCCCTTCTATATTACTTTGTTTCGTTTTGTCCCAGTTACCGCGTGTGCGACGCAGCAACCAAGCAAGAAAGGCATGGAGGGAGGGAGAAGAACATTGCGGGGCCAAGGGGCGTTTGCTCGGGCGCCCCTGCATCCCTACAGCAGCGGCAGGAGTAGCGGGAGCGGCAGCAAAAGAAGGAGAGGAGGCGGAAGTCTAAGGAAAGACGGAGGGAGGAGAGAAAGGGTTCAAGCCCGTGCTCAAATGGGAGAGGGAGCGAGAGGAAGGGAGACAGGGCATTGCGCTGCATGGTCGCCGTGGCGGGGCGCCTTTATGCGCTTCGGAAGCTCGGAATGCGATGCCCAGAAGCGCGCGCGGGGGAGATAGGCGCCTGGACGCCGCGACCGCGGTCGTCGTGGCTCGCGCTAGGCCATCGGCTGCCGGACGGAGCAGCCAGACCTCGGAAGCGTCCAGCCCCACCCAAACCCCGCCTTTCTTTGACGCTCTCTATATTTGAATATTTTTTTTATATCTATATACGCGTGGTTGTGGACGACCCCGCTATTATTTGGCTTTTGGCGTCTTCCTTCTTTGCTACGCGGTGTTTGGGATCGCCTCCGTTTGTGTGTGTGTGTGTGTGTGTGTGTGTGTGTGTGTGTGTGTGTGTGTGTGTGTGTGTGTGTGTGTGTGTGTGTGTGTGTGTGTGTGTGTGTGTGTGTGTGTGTGTGTGTGTGTGTGTGTGTGTGTGTGTGTGTGTGTGTGTGTGCGCGCCTTCCTCTATGTGCGCATCTCATTCTCGGTGCGGTCAGCGCATGTAGAATGGAAAAAGAGACTTGAAATATAGTTCATGGTTGTTTGAAATGACTTCATTTTGTGAGCTAAATCACTCTTCTTTGCTGGCTGCGTCTGTGTATACACCAGTCGCGTCAGAAGTAGACGGAAACGCGTGCGCAATAATGTAAAGGCATTGCCGTTGGACAGTGGGAAGTGAAAATGTGGAGTCGTATTGCGTGACTTTGAAAGAAAAAGCGAAATGCGTCGCAAAATATTCCTCAGGCAGCCGGCTGTACGATGAAACCGCGAACGTGACTATGATATGTGGGCAATTGAGAATCGCTATATCGAGAAACATTGCGGCTTTCCTGGTCGCACCTTGTATGTATTCCTTGTTGTAACCTCCTTCTACATCCCTCTCCACCTTTAAAACATGTGTCTGTATAAACTGGTCGAGTAATAAAAAATGAGTGCTTTGAAAAATAAAACAAGAATTTCGGCAGACAGAAGAGTGCTTACGTATGGGACTGCGAAAGCATTACTGCCTCTGAGTGCATTGACACGCATCCACACACACACCACCCACACACACACACACGCGTACTTATGACACCACCCGAAACGCTGTACGGCGAAACGATGCATCCAAGTTTTGATACTAAATTTGGTTTTCGAGGAAAAGTTACGACGCAGTGACTCTATCATATCTCGGTGGACACCTCAACCGCGCCTTAAGGGAATAGATAAAGACTCTGGGGAGGCATACAGCTAAAACACTTATGTCGTCGGTTTGAAACCCTGTCGCAAGCTAGCCTCCAACTTGAAACGAGAAATCGTATGACACTACCCGGAACCATTTGTCCTGTTCGACAAGCGGTTGAGTCACTATTTTGGTCCGAACGTCGGGTCATAGAGGTCAGGTAGTGGCGAGTACATACAGACGAACGACAAGGATTGTCTGAAGTGGCAGTGCTCGGCTTGCTGCGTGCGTCATACGGCCGCTTGATGACGCCACCTTATTTTTCTTTCCTCCGTTGGGATTTCCTGCACACTCTAAACAGAAGAGACTAAAATGGGAATAAACTGTCCTCTAGCGCACACATTTTTATAAAAGGATGTGCGCTAGAGGACAGTTTACTTCCTTTTTACACCCTTAGAGGTGAATTCGGGTTTACAGCGTATCATCTGGGAGTACGCGCACTAACACACACACAGTCCACCGGCTTTTCTCGTAATCGGTCTAGTAATGCTAACGCATTAAAATAAACGACTCTCCGCTAGGTTTTTCGCCGGTAGATTTTAATGTCAGAAGCGTGTCGTGCTTACTTCTGACGCCACTTGCGCGTCTGTGATTGCGCACGTGTCCGCACTCATGCGATGACGGGAAACTGCTCAGCTTTTCAGGAATTACCAACTTTGATAAGAACGAATCAAGCGGAAGTTTCGGGCCAGGAATGTAGAGGAAATCTCTCGTTTGTGTATAACTCGAAACCACAGCAAACTCTCCAGTCGGCGCGACTCGGCGCAGCGCCTTAGACTGCAAGTTGCCTTACGACACAGAAGCTCATTTCAACCCATCCTCACAAAGTGCGAGAAGAGATGGCCAGTCATTATCAAGTAAGCTAATCGTTCTCACTATGAAATGTGTTTGAGGCTGGAAACACGAAGGGCGGTGTTTCTTTGCCGCCCTCCATACTAATGACGAAGAGGTGGCTATGTAACCCAATGTGGCGCTAAGCGGCCGATTCTCGCTGGAGAGCAGTGTTCAGATGCATATGAGAATGCTCATTTAGAGCTGCTAACTGGCCATCATAGTGACGTTTATATTTTACAGCGACATTATCAATGGACGACGTTGCGCGAAATCATGTCGTCGTCATCGTCCGCTCATTCCGCCCACCTACACCCTTAGCCGTCTACATCCTCTAAGTGCAGCACCGGACTACCCCAACGCTGTTAAATACACACCTGTTTACTGCAGCTTCCCATCGTCCACTGCTGCTCCTGTCATGCCGCCCGCCCCCTTTATAGAGATGAATGAGCGACCACGCGTCTTGCATGGTGCCACACATAACTCACGCCTACCATACTCCTCTACCTCTGTCCCTGCCCCGCATCCCAGTCTCACCATCCCTGTCAGATTACTGCATGCAGCTACTTGAACACTTTATGCCAAACACTTCCACTTAAGTTTGCCCGCGGCGCCATTGCGTGTTGGAGCCGTTGAAGCATAAACGAAACGGGTGCCCACAGTTAAGAGACATCTAATTGGCATCAGCAGTTTCACCACTTCCCAGCTCTAACTGAAATTCCCATTATCGCAGGGGCGAATTGTTATTTTTTTGATCAGCTTCTTTACTTTCTTTCAGTTTCTGTGGGCGTACCTCGGCAGCAATATATATATCGTCTATAGGTAACGGGAAGACAGACATTCCCTGCTGAGTCCTTTCTCGAATGCGTCGGTGTGGTCACATTTCCGAACCGAGGCACGAACGAGACACCGCTGTGACCGTTCGCTGCCCCGTCCGAGCAGTGTCCATGGCTAGGAGGAGAACAGAAAGCGGCAGCTGCATGCACACCGGTGACCTCCCTTTCCTCCCTCCATGCCCCCACCCACACGAAAGGAGCCCCGGCGGGCGGACAGCGGGAGAGGGGGGGGGGGGGGGGGGTAGGCCCCGGCGCACATGTTTTCTCTGGCGGCGGTTCCCATTCGGGGAGCGGACAGATCACAAAAGATAACAATGGTTCACGAGGGCAGCTACGCTCCTCCAGACTGCGCACTGCACCCGCGTACCTCAGCGACCACCACCGTCTCGCGCCTCCCTCTGATTCCTCTCTACGCCCTCCTTTCTCGCACGCGCACCTTGAGAACGGTGCGACTCGCAGTCCCCTGCGGCGGGCAGGCTGTCCACCACAGTAGCTGTACAAAACAGGAGGGAGACCAGGAGGGGGCAAGGTAGGCGAATTCCGCGCCCGAAACCCAGCTGCTCCGCAGCTAGCCCCGGGGGTCTTTGTGCGACGCATTTGAAATGCGCGTATGCGGGTCTGGGTGCAGGGGCTCGCACGGGCCATATGTGCGCTTCCTTTATTGTTCCGTCCGTGGTGTGTGCTGGCATGCTGTTTTCGCGCTGACCGCGGGGAAATAATTGAGTCCGCGGGCGCGCATGGAAAGTTTTTGAAGCAGTGAGGCCGGTGTAAATCCAAAGGACTGGAGTGCAGTTATTTTAACCCTCCGCTTCGGCTGTTTTCGCGTAAAGCCCTTACCCTCATGAAGTACACGCAGACAAACTTGCGCTGACAACGCCCTCTGTGTTTCTTTTGAAATCGTGCTCTCTCCTGTTGCTCCTCAGGCTCGCTGAGAGCTCTGTAACCGCTCCTGGCTAAAGCTTCTTGGTGCTCGCGTGTAGGCCTCGTAAGCGTCCACGCTGTCAATGCAAGCGCATTGCGGTAGGGTCCAAGCCCGTGCTTTAAATGACGGCCATTCAAAGCTCGTCCCGCTTCGCTGGCTTTCCTCGCGCCCTCGCTACGCTCAGACCATTTAGGAACGAACTGCGCTAACATAGCGAATGGCGGCAGGTAAGTGACGGTTAGGGGAAGGGATTGATTTTCGATGAAGGCGTGCTCGAAGCGTGGTCAGAGTACGGCTACTAATCTCCCGGCTCCAATCGCATTCCTCTTACCTGTACGAACGTATTAAGTGCGTGAACTGGCAGCACTTTGTGGGCGCAGCTCCAGTAATACTGCCGAGTCATGCTTAGTAAGTCAGTAGTTCAATAGCTTCAGGACCGATAAAAAGCTAACACTTTTAATTCGGCGGCTGTTTATACTGATGGGTGGTCAGTTTAATGCACTGGTGGGCAGAAAAAGCTTGCACCTTCTTTTTTTAGAGCTGTTAATGCTCCCGTCTTGTTCCACGGCTGGGATATGCGGGTTTCCTCTCCCGGATTGCGCTTTAACATGGCGGAAATGAAGTTAAGCTGTACTTGAGTATATTGGTACGTAATCGTCTTCCTTAGAATGTTGTAAGACACTCTGCGGATGGCATCATAGGAATGTGTTGGAAGCGGAGGAGCGCAGATGAAGAATACAATTTGCTCCTGGCACAAAAATCCGGAAACGCTCATTGGAAAACTGCGTACGTAAAGATATATATATCAGACAGGGGTTTTCCACATGTTCAATGACCGAAAGTTTAAGTTGTGGTTACCCCCCCTGTGGCATAGAATTATCATGCTGCTCAATGATTTTGTGCTTCAGAA
This sequence comes from Amblyomma mixtum, assembly GCF_055824585.1. NCBI lineage: Eukaryota > Metazoa > Arthropoda > Arachnida > Ixodida > Ixodidae > Amblyomma > Amblyomma mixtum. Next base: position 270,352,835 of record NC_143012.1, read on the forward strand.
AGATTTCCCTTCATAGCAATAAATATCCCTGAAAAAGAGTTTTGTGCCCGGACTGGAGCTGTGCCTGTCTATGAGCCTGTTTTAGTTTCTACGTTTGTCCTCGTGCCGTATTAACGTATGACTCCACCGATGAGCTTACGTCGGAAGGAACAACGAAACGCTAGCCTTCTTCTAGTGGTTCAGTTTTACCACTGCCAACGTTTTTTTTTTATTTTTGTCGTGCTCTTTTTCATTTTAGCACTTCTTACACTCAAATGCGAGATAGGCCTGCGGAGGCTTAGCATCACTGGCGATGACGCTGATGACAGTGTAATAAATCAAAGTGTTTAAACCATAAAACTGGAAACAGTTTTGGTGAATTGCAAAAACCCAGTTGCACGACTGCTCCTTAGCTCTCCCAAGGAACATATGCAGAGCAAGCGAGTTTCGAAAAAGAGTTTTAAAGAGTTTTAAAAGAGCCCATTTAAAGAAATCAGAAAATACATGTCCAAATGATCATGCCTGATTGTCACTGACAAGCCGCAATTACATTTCCTTTTCTGTTTCTTAATACTTGAGTTTGTTTCTACACCCATATCCTTTTCAACTGAATAATTTCTCCTTACACTAAGTGACCATGTTTACCTACCGGATTTTTATTTGTGTTGTATTGTATCCATGCTATTTCCTCCTGACGAGTGAACTGTAATCTTGACTATCTTTTCTTGCCTTACTAGGCTACAACTGCCTGTGTCATTTTGTTCTTATTAGTTCATAGAATTGATCTGTAATTGTTTCATGCCTTAAGCCAGGGTAATTTTATTTTCTATCCATCATGTTGTATAATGTATTCTATGTCCTTTCTATTAATTTATGCCGTATATTACAAAATTTTATGTTGTGTTCTGTCTAGGAAATGGAATTTATTTATCAGGGTGTACTGTGAGCTGTACTGTGTATAGCATCTTTTTTTTTTTTGCATATAAGCATTGCCACTGTACCGTTGCCAAGTGCATGGGGGCCTGCGGCTCTGTCAAGGTGTCGTTTGTGACAGCTTTTACTGCCGGCCTCTAGTATCGACCGTGTACCCTACGACACAAATAAAGATATTATTATTATTATTATTATTATTATTATTATTATTATTATTATTATTATTATTATTAGATCCGTAAAATAACCAGTACATGTGCAGCTAATAAACGATTTTTATCTGCAACCAATACTTACGCGTACATTTTTCTACACGTCAATTATAGCACTCATCTTTGATGATGCCCTTGTACAAAACGCTGCCAGCCATCTTTGTTCCTACGTCTAAAGCTACCACCGAGCACCCCTACCTGCGTTGGTTCATATGATTTGGTTAGAACTTACAAGCCGGCTAATGCCATTTTATACTGGAAATTCACGATAGAAAGACTATGCCACTTAATTAAACTGACATTGATATGTCCTACACAAAAAGCTTCGTGCCTACATGTGCGAGCTTTAAATAAACGACCGCCATGCATGGAACTTTCTGATTCTCGGTCATTTATGCCTACTTTTGTTTAGTCAAGCGGCTTTTGCAGCTTTTTCCAACACCCACACAGCGCGTGAACTATCATGATTCAAGCGTTTGCTTGTTTTATTAAGTGGTAGTGATGCTTGTAAAGAAATAAATGACGAGAAGTGTAACCTAATGCTTGCATGCCGTCATTATAAGAGATACGGGAGGCTGCATGACAAATAAGTCGGAAAGAAAAAAGGCTGGATATTCTTAGTAGTGGGCGGTAAAAAATCCGCCCTCGGCCACAAAGAACGTCGTGGGAAGCACCCTTAATATAGAATTGAAATGGATGCGGAACGGTAAATTAACGCGGAATGACGTGAGGACGACATTGCAGACGGCGGTAGATTTAGTCGATACTTCATTAGCATCGCATGGAGCGTAGATTCCTATTAGACACACGTTGCGTGTTCCCAGAGCGTTGTCGTTGACAGTGCAAATAAAGAAAAGAGTCGCAGGGCTGCAGTTTTATTGACAGACGGCGCATCAAACGCACAAAATCAGCATAACGTCCCACGGAGACTTAAACAGAACTGCCCGGTAGGAAACAACGGCTTACTAATCCCAGAACCACAGGTAGTCGAAATTTTCGGAGTCCTTCACTAAAGCGTCCCTCAAAGCCTAAGTCGCTTTGGGGCGTTAAACTCCCATAAACCAAGCCAAACTATCAACCAAGAAATCATCGAAACGGAAGCAGACTTTTACGTTTAGCAGTCAGCCTTACACATTGCAGCATAATTAACTATGTCTCTGCGTCGTGTAAATGTGTGCCCTTTTTTTGCGTGCTGGTAATAAAGAGTAAAAATAACCTCCCAGTTAGCGGCTGCTGTTTAACGAGATCTCTTGTTAGCGCTGTCAAATAAGCGCATTAAATTAATACCCGCGTATGCCGCTACGTACGTGTACACCTTCTTTTTCCTTTATGGCTTTTCAACGGCGCGTAGGATACTCCGCTAAGAAAGGGGGGGAGGGGGGGTTGACAGCGTCGCCTTGTAGGGCCGGGCTTTCGTCGCTACAGCATGTGCAATTACAGGACCGCCGCGCCGCCATCGCGAAGGCAGCTCATCATGGACCAAAAAGCTCACTAATGGAACGGCCGCTATACCGTCTAGTTGGGGAAGAAAAAGAGTGCGCGAAAGCCGGAGGGAGTTGCTCTGAAGAAAGTGCACCTGTACAGCGAATGAGCGCTTGAGAAGTCGGCAGCAGCGGCTAGAAGGAGAAGGGAGCCACTTATTTGTTTCCAGGCCTTTCGTGTACCGCTCCAAGAAAACAGAGGCAAACGCTTACCCGAGGCAACTACGCGGTGGCGAAGTGTCTTGCCTCTTGTCGCGGGCGGAGAGGCAACACGGCAAAGCTGCAGCCTTGCAGGGGCCAAAGCCGGAGGACGAAGACGACGTGCCCGAGCCACGCGGAGAAGCAAAGAAGTGCAAGAAATGGTGGACCGTCGCGTGGGAGAAACAACAGGAAGAAGAAAAAAATAAGATGAAAAGCATGCGAAGAAATGGAAAACACAAAACATGCCGGAGTTGTGAAGGAAGGAAGGAGCGGGCTAGTGAACGTCGAACAAGGTACGTCACACGGGCTGGGAGACAAGCCGCGGTCTTTCCACCGACGTCACGAGGCGCAAACTTACCTGTCGCTGGCATTGCTACACACTTGCCTTGAGCGGAGAATTCGCTCCCTCCGCGACTTTCTCAAGTGCGGCTTCTGCTTTCTATCGTTTCGCTTTCTCTCCTTCTTTCTATCAGTCTTCCTCTTTCATCTCGCCTTTCTTCTGCGCTTTTTTCTTTTCTTTCGCGACTTCTTATGTTGGGCGCAGCCTGTGCCTGTCTGTGTAAGAAGGCGCAGTTAGTGCGTTTGCACTTGTGTGTGTCCACGCCGCATTAGCGTCTAATTCCTTCGGCAAACTTCCTGGGAAGAAAGTATGCAAAGACCCGGCTTCGCCTGCCGGTTTTGTCGGGCCACCTTTTATTTTGCCCTCTAAGTTTGCGGGTTCAAGTGCGGGGTCTTCGCCTATTCGTCTTTGCATTCCACGCGACGCAGGAAGCTCGTTGGCTGACTAATGACACGCTACTTGCAGTCGGAAGAAACTGGAGCCTGAAAATTAAGTGACAGACATTGCGGGCCCCTTTAAGCTTGTCTCGTCTTTCTTGTCTGGCTGCAATGGGCAAAGAGTTCTTGACAGTTTGCAGGCCTTCGGTCTTACACTGAACTTTTCAAGCGCCGTCCAGCCGACTTCCTTAGTCTCCGAAGTCGTTGCGGTAAAGTATTTAGAACAACACGGGCGGGAGAAAAGATTTCATTTGTAACTTGTTTTATCAAACTGAGAATGAAACAATTGCATTATTTTTTTCTTTTACATAGAGGATACTCTACTTAAATCGCAAACTTTCTTTAAAAAGTCGGTATTTTCCGACCCTCAATATTCCGATTGCAGCATCCCCGCCTGAGGCTTTTCTTTCCTCCATATACAACAATTGTGGACAATAGAAATTTTCAGTGGTAAACCTGTTATGAACGCAATTTTTTCATGTAATGTAAGATTTCATTGTAACAATCAATATGCCCGCTGATGACACGACGGCAGCATTGAATTTTATTTCTAATAACGTTTTTGCTACCTTCAAAAGCGTTCCCCATTGGTTTTCTATGGGAGCCTTAAAGGTGCACTGAAGAGGATTCTGAACTTGTGTTTTTGCCGCGGGAACTCGATCTACACGTTCCTAGCATTCTTAGAAACTGCGACTTATTGCCCTGTGTGGCCGATTTCCCTAATTAAATCGAATTAACGTCCGGCTCCCGCCTTTATTTTTTTAATTCTCCCTCGTACGGTGGGCGGAGTCCACCAACGCATGGAATGCCTCTCAGCCAGCTCTGTGGAGGCTTTGCTTTCGTTTTATTTTGTTTTTTAGGTTTCTATGAATAAATAGTTTCATTCGCAGATAATATAGCCGCAAAATAAGCCCGCAGAAATAAAAATACGCGCGGACTATTTGCTACTACGGACTACTACGTATTACTCCGCCGATGGCAGAGCGGCAAGCCGCCACGGGACTGGCTGAAAGGCACTCTACGCGTTGGTCGACTCCGCCCACCGTACGAGGGAGAATTAAAAAAAAAAAAGCGGGAGCCGGGCGTTAATTCGATTTAATTAGGGAAATCGGCCACACAGGGCAATAAATCGAAGTTTCTAAGAAAGCTCGGAACGTGCACCTTTAACTGTACGATGCGATCGATGGAAGCATTTTATAAGAAAGATTTTGCTACATACCAGAACAGTGGACCATTACTTTCAATACTTCCGTAAGAGTACCTTACAATTTTTGAATTTTCAAAAAATTTTGACCGAAATTGGTTTGGTTTGGTTTGGTTTATGGGGTTTAACGTCCCAAAGCGACTAAGGCTATGAGAGACGCCGTAGTGGAGGGCTCCGGAAATTTCGACCACCTGGAGTTCTTTAACGTGCAATGACATTGCACAGTACACGGGCCTCTAGAATTTTTCCTCCAAAGAAATTCATACGCCGCGGCGGGGATCGAACCCGCGTCTTTCGGGTCAGCAGCCGAGCACCATGACCACTGAGCCACCGCGGCGGCTTTGACCGAAATTGTTGGACATAGTTATGCTTCGTGCTGTACCATGTAGTATGACCCAGCAATAATCACTTCGTATCAACAGTCGCAGTGAAGATCGTATGCCAACAACGCCGGTCTAGGCACTGACCTAGCAAACTTTACTCCGTTATCCTTGCTATAACTCCCCCTGCAATGTGTCAAATTATGTATGAAAGGACTAATTACGGCTACGCATAGTATACGACGTCAGGAAACTGGTGTACACTGGCTGCTCTGCCTGACTGATTCTGCTCGCACACTGAAGCCGTTGTCTGAAGACAGTGGGGCTCTTGTAATGGCCGCAGAAGTGTTTCCACGAAGAACAACGTCCCTCCGCGGAGGCAGGGCTGCAAGCAACGCAAAGCCGGCAGTGGGTGTGATGAACTCCCATGATTAGCTGCGGCGCCGCTGTAACGGGACACGGGGCAAGAAAGTAGACGCTCCAGCGCCTCGCGTCGTCCTTTGATTATATCTTGCTGCAGACGGCCCGTCCTACACTTCCTGCACGACGGGGCCTATCTTCCGAGCCCGACGACTGGGTGCGTGCATGTCTCGCATGTCTTGCGTGCTTTACCGTCTTTTATTTGCTTTCTTCTTTCATTTGTGGCGCTGCTTTTAGGGCCATGTGTGAGCAGTGTTTTTGTTTTGTAAAGTCCGGCGGTAGCGGATAAGTGTTTGCTAATTAGAAAGAAAGAATAGTTGAAGAAAACCTCACTCTGAAGTCCGCTTGAACATCTATGCAAAAACTCCCATGACACCGAAATGAGTTCTCTTCCGATTTTTGCTGTCGGCGTTTCTTCTGAAGTAGAGGCAAATGCCATATCGCGCCCGCTATGACCAGCATGCTTATTAACTATTTATTGTAGGTAGCGGGTTGCATACAGATCCTTGATCGGTTACTTTTCGGTTAATCTATAATTAGGAAACATCCCATTACACAGAGCGATGTTCATGAGTATGGGACGCCACAAAAATGTTACCTTATGTTAGACCTTAACAACTGCCGGACATGACAAAAAGAATGCAATAGAAAAATAAACGAACTTCGGATTATGACGCAAGCAAGATGAAGTTCATCTCGCGAGTCTTCGTCCTCGCTTTTTCTGGCTGACTTCGCAGAAACTTTTTGAATCACAGCAGGTGACCAGATCTTCTGTGCGCACCCGCGGCGGCTCAGTGGTTATGACCCCTGGCTGCTGACCCGAAAGACGCGGGTTCGATCCCGTCCCGGGCGGTCGAATTTCTATGGAGTTTCGGTGGAATTTCGATGGAAATTCTAGAGGTGGCCCGTGTACTGTGCGATGTCAGTGCACGTTAAAGAACCCCGGGTGGTGGAAATTTCTGGAGCCCTTCACTACGGCGTCCCTCACAGTCTGAGCCACTTTGGGACGTTAAACCCCCAGAAACCAAACCAAACCAGATCTTCATCTTTTCGTAAGTGTCCTTCTTTCGCCTTAACTTCGTCAAAGCTTGACGGAGCGCCGGCGGCAGTTTCGCCACAGTAACCAGCGCGGGGACTCCTCAAGGTTTAGCACTGCATGCAGATAGCAAATTTACAGAAGAGCTGTACACTCTTTCGCTTTTTGCTCTCTTTAAAACAGAGGGGAAAAAAAAAAACGCGAACCGGGGTGGCACAGGGGGCTAGGGTCCTTGTCATAGGGGTGATTTAGCGCACCGGAACAGAGAGAAAGGGAAAGAAATAAAAATTTCAGTGCAAGTTTTAACGTCGGCGCTATGCGTACGCGAACGTAGGCTGGAGGAGCGTGAAGAGCAGTTGAAGATAGACGCAGATCGTCGGAGCGCTGGGCGGAGGGGCGCGAAAGAAACGGCAAAGGGGGGAGGGGGGGGGGGGGGGCAGCGATTCTGGCGCGAAAGAGGGCCGGCGAAGGCACTTTCCTAAAAGACACCCCTGAGAGCACTTCGTCCATGTCGAGGCGTGTAGCGTGATTTTGGCCGGAACGCTCAGGAAGCCACGCGCATGGCTTCTGGAAAGCCCGCTCGCTCGCCATGCTGGAAATCTTTGTTGTTTTCTTCTCTTTCTCCATATACGCGCTGACAACGAAACAGGCGAAGCGGAAAGTTGGCCGCCTGGAAGAAGGTTGCCGGGAGACTGTAAATAAGGTTATCGCCGAGTTCAAAAGCTGCGACATGTTTGTTAGGTGAGAGCATTAATGCACTCTATCAAGTGAGGAACAATCTTACTAGCAGCTTCGCTATTTTCATGATAAACTGGTCTGAACCAGAGCACTCAAACCTTTACAAGGGAAGACAGCTGCTTAATATCGTTTTTTTTTTTCTCGGTGGTGAACACAGGAACCATACTTTGTATCCTTTCGAAACGCTTGCTTGAATTGAAAAGAAGTGACCTAAAGTTTATGGTACGAAGGAAGACTGTTGTTAGGCATGCAAAGACAACACTAAGAGAATGGTATCGCTATATGATGCCTCTATTATTACTGAAGTGGACGGAAGCCATTCATAGTGGTGCGCTGCATTTTGTTGCTCTTTTTCTTGTTGCTTAAAATGACGGGATACGTTCGCTCCTGACATGACGTCAAGAAAAGGCGTTTTGTTGGCGGAATTGCGATAAATTGAAAAGCGTCCTGCACCGAATTCTAAATGCGAGTTTTGCGAATAATCTTGATAGGATCATCGAAGGATATTGCGAACACGACTCACTTCATAATTGTACGTCGCAGTTACGTCACAATCGAAAAAGTCCCTTGCACGGGACGTATCTCTCACCGATTCCTTTCCAGATCCATTCTCCGGCATCTTTATTCTAAAAACACAAATTTATATAACGCCCAAGGCGACAACTCGCATGGCTTGGCATTCGTCCGCGCTAAAAAATTTAGCAACCAATGAAAAAAAAAAGTTACGTAGTAGAACCACAGCTTGCTGTTTTTGAGATGTGTTCAGCTTTGCTTGCGTTCCAGACCTTCAAGCCTTAGTTGGTGAAGAGCGCAAGGTAGAAATACGGCCCGAATGTGCCCCAACAAGTCAGAAGCTTGGAGGGGCGGTTCAGTTTTGCCGCATATTGCATTATTAGCGAACAAAATAGTAAGGAATGAGCGAGGCTTGGCGGGTTGAGTGCTACTTTCGTTGATAAAGTTGGTTAGAGATGAGGCTTTTGAGGCGTCAGTGGCGGCAAGCGGAACCTGGCACTTATGAAGCGCAGCATCAGGCAGGACAAAGCGAGGAAAACTAGAAACTGAAACATAACTGCGTTGGAGCCAGTTTCAATTATCACTTAAACTACAATAAGTACTACCGCGCTCAGTATGAGCTACACAGCGCGAGCGCCCGGGCAGGCTCTAGCGCTGTGTAGCTCACACTGAGCGCGATAGAACCACCCAGTACACTTTTAATTATCGCTTAACCAACAATAAGTACGACCCAATACCCTGAAGAACTTATTCTTGGCTATTTACTTGACATTTTTGTTACATTTCTTTTCAATTTCTTTTCCTTCGACTGTTTCACTTTTCCTTGGCCTCCGTTTCAAAACGCGTGCTCAGAGTGTGAGGATCGTTCTACTAAATTCTTTTGCACGCTCCCGCTTGGTGCTTTTGGCGGTGGCATGGCTGGATATACAAGACGGGAAGGCCGCTTCAGAGAAGTGGTCACTGAGATCTCTCACTCGTATAACAATGAAGTTCTGCTTAATCATATATTACGCCATCTAATGACCTAAAAACAGACATACAAAAACGTGACGAAAGGTTTGAACATTACCAATAATAGGCAGTAAGTGGTTGGTGTAGGTGTAGCAAATATTCTAGATGCAACAATGCTTTAAAGTCCGGAGAAAGGAAATACTGGCAGACTCCAGTTTCTGCTTGCTCTCGGCCCAGTCTTTTTGAGGCAACTGCATATCATGGACATGAAGCGAATAAAGCGTCCAGGACGTCAAATGTGAGATTATATTTTAGTATTTTTCATTTTCTCTCAAAAGCCTATTATATTTACTGAAAAGTTACTTGGTGTGCCTGTTGTTTTGTAGTATTGTATGCGTCGGCGCTATTCTCGGAAGCACTTTTAAATCCGTATGACGGACGCATACGAATTCCAATTTTTTCCTCTATTATAAAGCATTCTCCTAGCGCTGTCTGCGACAATGCTGGTACTTTGAGCATAGGTTTCCAAACGTCTCTTCACAAAGGAGGAACAAAGTCCACGGTAACGCTTTCCGGTACTTGTCTGCTGGGAAGCAACCGAGGATATGAGAAATACTTTTCGCCCCGCTTCGCTTCACCCCACTTATTAGAAGAAGATTGGGGGCGTGGCCCCTTTCGTATCCAGTGTGCACCGCCTCCGACTGAGAGAGAGCGAAGTGCCTCCAACGTACGAGCTAAAGAAAACGTTACAGTGTTGTCTCCTAGAGGTGTATGTACCGTTTAACTATGCATCCATGTAGGTTTATCGAAGACACGCGTAGTGCCTGGCAAAGCGTTCGTGCCAGACGCAGAAAACCAGACACGCCTGGCCGTATCGCAACCAACGCCCTGAGCGTATACAACGTTCTCACGATGCACGGCGAACGAGACGCAGGGGAATGAAGGAAGCGCGAACCAGAGAATCTCTGGCTAATCTTCAAGCGTTCCTCACTCACCCAGACAAAAGAGGAGCGCCGCCTGGCACACCAGAAGCAGCCATGCCAGGGATCCAGGCGCGCAAGTGGTTGTCGTCGCCGCAGCACCAGGGCGAGCGTGTCCCGTTAGCGTCGCCTTCATGCTTTCGGCTTGGCTCCGCCCCGCTTCAGGGCACGTTATCCATTACCGGCTGTCAAGCACCGCGCGGCACAGCACACGCACGCGCACGCACATGGTTGTTCGAAGAAGACCGGAGGAGACGACGACGCTCGTCCCGTAGCCGGAGGAGAGGGGAGCGCGGAAGAGACGCGCTGCTGCCGGAGAGCGAGCGATGCCACCACCACCGCTGCCGGCGCCGCTGTCCCGACAACGACGCGATAGCAGCGGAGCGGCCGCCGCCGGGGGGAGTGGAGCGGCGAGGGCTTCGGTCGCGCCGGGGGCTGGGATGATTCTTCGCTTCGGCCAGCCGCTCTGGTAGCGACATGCAGCACGCGTCCTCATCGACTCGCGCGCCGGAGCCAGCGGAGCCCGGAGGGAGAGCGGCGGGCCGCGTGGGGCTCCCTAGGGCGGGGGTGGAGGGAGGGGCCTAACTGCGCCGCGATGCGCGGCAGGCCCGCGCGCTAGGGAAGACGCCTAGGGAACACCGAGGCGCGATAGGGAACGCCGCACACTAACTGTGCGGGTACCTCCTCCTCCTCCTCTTGCTCGCTCCCGCCGTCCCGCGACTGACGTTTTCGGCGCTGTTTTCGGGCTCGTCTTTCCCTTCTTCCTGGAGTTGTGTGTAACAGGCTGTCCCGTTTGGGGCTTTCGGGACGAGGCCGTGCAGAGTAACAGGCTTGTTGTTGCCGGGGGTATGTTGTTACTAATTCGCAGTTTCCAGGATAACTACAGAAACCTGGGCTCATGAGCTCTGCTTGGGAAAATTCCGAGTGGATGGGATAAGACGGAGCAAAGTGTTTGCACAGCGGCGAATGCAGCGTTGCAAGAAGTTCTTTGCTGCGTCTCATCCTCGACAGCATTTTCCTGCATATGTCGAGCTCGAAATTTTGCGATCGTCTGTAAGTTTTTCGCTGAATGGACGTAAAGTTGTCCTTCCCAACGCTTGGCTTGAGGGCGTGGTCAGATTAGGGTGGCGGGGCTCGGAGCTCTGAAGCACACTCTACACGTATGCAAGCTTTGCATATAGTATGCTGCTGAATTTTCATGGACGCGCATATTGGGTCTCTTTTATTCGGCCCTAGATCCCTACGATGACAGCAGTCTAGGCCTTTCCATAACCTCCCTCTACAAGCAAAGAATATCTCCGTTACAGCGCCTTACGAACTTGTCCTGCAGGAAGATGCCGTCATCGTCTAGAACTGCGCCCAGCATTTCTGTACCTTGCGTTTTGGGAAGAGAGGGCACTCCTCAAGAGAGTAAAAGAAACTTTTAAGAAATGATCCTCACAACTGCCGGCTGTCGCAAACCGCTTCGCCTATTTCATTGCCCTAACAATATTTGTGAGGCCTTATACCAGCCGGACTACGAACTCTGAACAAAAATTAGCATATATAGGAATAAAAATGGCGTAAGCTGTCCTCTAGCAGACTGCCTTTTTAGGGGCAAGGTATGCCCCCAAGTCCTAGGGTAGATTTTGTCGCTTGTCAATGCGAGCATATTCCCACTGCTAATCGTAGTAACTTACGCACATAGCAATGGCAGGAGGCTTTTAGACGTTAAACCGGAGGTCTTAAGGTCAGCAAATACAGGAGGTTGAAACCTGTTAACATCTTTGTAACCGCTGGATGTTCGTATGTTTGGAAGAGGTAATTAGTTTCTGTTGCCAACCATAAGTAATCCGTATTGTCCGAAATCTACTCTAGGCCTCGGCCGCAATACCACGGCCTTAAAAGGGAGTGCGTTCGAAGGACCTCTTACTCTCTTTTTACACCAATATTGGCTAATTACTTTTAAAATCTATTATGGTCCTTTCGCCGCTTTATAATTGATTTCTTAGTCTCTACTAGGGCTGGCGGCCTTCAGTTTTAAACCGCCTTACCTTTTGTTCATAATACTTGTTGCTTGTTACGAACATTAAACACAAACGAATGCACGTAGTGCGTAACGTAAGCTGCTGCAAAGGCACTGATGCGTAAATAGGGCAAGTATCTTGGTACTTTACTTTCCTACTTTGGCCAACCCCGGCACAGAAACATGCACGCCTTGTAAAGGTCATGCGGGACGCTGGTCACAGCGTGGTCAATATATCATTTCCACCTGTCCGCGCACGCAGAGGAAGTGCGCGCACACCTGTCAATCGATTCTGGAAGGCTATCGAGTCCACGCTAAACTCTACATTTTTGCATGTCATTTCAATGGATAATGAGCTTCCTTTTTTTTTCGGTTTCGAGGAAAACAGCGCGTCTTGATGACCCTCCTGTTATTGTCATAAAGGTCCAAGAGCAGGGCCCTTTATAAATGCACCAGCCCGACCAAGCCTTTTGTCGAGAGCCCAGCCCCTGCACCCTATACCGGTCCTCCTCTGCTCTCCACTTCAGTTCAACCTGCCGCTGATACGTGAGGACGTTAAAGTCAAGCGGGAAAAGAACATGAAGAAAAAAAAAACGGAGTTGAGAATACTGCCGGCACGTAGCGGTATAGGAGAGTTGGGCGCATGTGCCCATAGCACGAAAGGGAGAGTATTGGGAATTGAGGCCGCCACGGGAGGGCAGTTTAGGGAAGAAGGGACAAAGCAGAGCACGGGAACGGGAAGAGAAGGTCGACTGATGGGAATTTAAGCGTCGGCTCCGCCGTTAGACTGCGCCAGGAAAATGGCCCCTATGCACAGGTTTTATGGCGATGAAGATTCAAAGTAAAAACGATAAACGCAAAAAGAATCCCTGCGGTTTGTCCTTGCGGCAGGGATGACCGCAGTGATCTTACTTGTTCCAGTGCAGAGTTCGACGCGACTGTGTTCCGAGGGAAAGATCACCCGTGCAGTGTTAGGCTTTGAGAACGCTCACTTCATGAGAAATGTATTGTTTGAATTTGGTTCCAGATAACTCAAAATAAGTAAATGTTGCGCTTTGGAGGGACGGCATTTTTGCGATACCGTGCGGAGTGCGAAGGCAAATAAGCAAAAGACACTTAGTCATGAACTGTTTTATCTATAGTGCAATGTATGGTACTTATAGTAACAGAAAGCAAAATATGTTATATCCTCTATCGAAAGTGTGCTGCAAATCTGGCCGCCAAGAACTTGAAGTACAATAAAGAACATACGCTGCCAATGGACACGTGTATGAGTGCGTGCCGGTGCTCCATTCCTCGAGAGTGGGCGAGCAAGTGAGAGAGCGAGTGTAGAGCTTGTAAGATTTGTTTTTCTACATTTCATTGCAGAGACGCTCCGCTAAACTGTTGACCTTTCCCATGCAAATTAAGCGTGCGTCTTCAGTGGCGGTGAGCACAGGTTTGCGCAAAATTTGAGTTACGGTAGAATATTTTTCTCAGTTGTAAAATATTTCAGCTGTTGCCATTATATTAAATTGCACGTTGCGAAAAGTGTGAATCGGCCAGCGTTTCGTGCAAAGCCTCGCCCTAATGAAAGAAAGAAGCAGATCCATAGCTTTCTTGCGTGTCCAGAAATACCGTAGAAAAGAATAAATAAAACAAAGCGGAAATAATTTAAATAAAAATCGATACTTTAAAGGAGGGTATTGAGTGATTTACGAAGGAACTCCGAACTTATGCCTGAAGAGTTTAGAATTATGAAGATATTCTGATCCAGAGTTACCAAGAAATCTTCCGACGTTCGAAATAGCATCTGTGAAGTTGTCCGAATACTATTGCAGACGCGGGCTACCCACCTGCGCACTAAGCTTACGTCCCGCCATATTTTCTCTTGTCTTCGTTACCGCTTCCCTAAAGTCATCTTTGAAGGCACATTAGCCGTGCGAGGTGTAAAAATGCAAACAAGGAACATTCATGCTGCTTCTACAGAAATATGCCCTGGTTCTGGTCTCTGCAATGTTTTCGGATGTGATTGCCGTGGCTAAAAAAAAAAAAAAAAAAGGTTGCGAACGAATCTTTGTATTTTTTTTGCACGTGACCAGTAAGCCGGCACCAAGAGCTCAGCGTAGATTAGGCTCTGAGCGTGATGTGACTAAAAAAAAAACCTAACACACAAAAGGCAAGCGACCCACGTCAAGCATGTCACGTGGACACGTGGCCTCGCACACTTATAATATACAGGGATTTTAAACGCGCACCACTTTTAGGCGTTATATAAACTGGTGCGTTGGCACTGCGCTGTCCTGTAAGAGGGCTTATTGTTGTGCATTTCATTCTTTGCTATGATATTTTTTACTTGACTTGCACTGCCCGAGTCAAAGAACCACATGTCGCAATCCTTACAACGTGAAAGCAGCGTTCAACTATGTGTCATGTCAGCGAGCTTAAATACAAATTTTGCTTAATTTGGTTCCCTATGTTATTTTGTGATACTGTTATTATATGGCGGTTATTTTGCAACCATTATTTTCTTTTATTCCTCCTCCTCATTTGCTTTTGTTCAGCTGCGCCTTCAGTGCATACCAGAACCGGAGAGACGCATACATTGCTACTAATAAGCACTTACGTCACAGTGTGGCGCCACTAATCTCTTTGGAATAAAAGAGAGAACCGAGATAATAATTGAAGCAGAACAGGCCCTTGGGCCTCACTTAAGCCTTGGTTGAAAGGGTGCGCCGCTGTATTCACACAATAGAAGGAGGGAAATCATGCAGGGGGTCGCACAAGTGCTTACAAAAGCAGCGAACTACCAGCAGAGCTACGGGCGAATTAGTGCTTTTCTCTTTTCGCGTTTAATCAAATCGAAATAGTTGAGAAGAAATAACGGCGAAGTTCAGTATTTGATCAACTCAGAAAAGGGCACGAACACGAAATATATAGGCACGAACCATAAAGTAAAAACCAAAACCCTAAGGCCATGTCCCAGAATTAGTATCACGGGTATTCGTGCATCGGGTACAAAATACGCAAAGTATGGAGAAAGCAGTACATGCCTGCATTCTACAAAGACGCACCTTATGCACGCACTAATGCTCTAGTTTTACGTGTTTTCGTGCATTCAGTGTACTTTCAGGGTACACATCGCTTCACGCCCGCTCACGGAGTTCGATTCTTGCACACTAGCCGCGGAAATCCATCGGTGGTGAGAGCCTGCCAGGCCCTCCTGCGGTTCTTAAGAGTGTCGGGCCTGCACGACAGGCAGTGGCTTTGCCGCAGCCTTTTCGCCTTCTGTTTTTTTTCTCGTCTCTCCCTTTCCACCCTCAGCTTTATGCCTCCTCATTGCTTTCCCCAGGTGCAGGGTAGCAAACTGGATTCATCTAAAGGTTAACCTCCCCGCCTCTCCTCCTCTTCTTTCTACTCCACTCTCTATGGGAAAAGGATTGAAGACAATATTAATCTCCTGGGATGCCTGCCATGTCATCTTAGAAAATATGCATTTCTTCTAAGCGCAGCGCTGCGGCTTCAGAGGTTGGTTGTACGTAGTTTTCATAAATTTGCAGTTAGAGACAAATACAGCCTATGGTCTTATGCCACGGAGATCAATCTGCGCACTTCAGACGGCTCTGATTGTATTCCTCATGTTATGTTTATATGCAGCCGGGATATTTATATTTAGCCCTGGAGAAAAATTTGAAGCCGTGCTTCTATCGAACTATTTTCGGGAGAGTGCACCCGCTTGCATTTCTTTTTTTTTTCAGAGCCAGGAGGAGTTCACGTGAGGTCGGGTAGCCTGGCTGAAAGACTCGGTCTACAGAGAACTAAGAACGACAGTTTCTAAATATTTATTTGTTAAGTGTTTCCAGAAAGGTGCTTCCGTCAGTGTTTCCGTAACTTTTTCCGCGTTCTTTTTCTTCGTACCGCAAAGGACTGGAAAGGCCTTTCCCACGACGTTGTTGCCATCACCTGCCCATCAAGTTTTGTTGACAGTTTAAATAATCGCTTCAATATTGTCATATAGGCAAGCACATTCAATTAATACTCGTGCTCTCGCCCCTTATAGCGGATATCCCGAGTAAACAAATACTTCGCATTGTTTTGCAGAACTTCAAAGCAGCCTATAACATGAGCTTGATCTGGATTTCTGCTGGGCTGGCAGATGTGTATTTTGCTAAAGCCGTAAGTTTGTTTATGTGGGAAGAAGAGCCTGCTGATGGTTTAGTTTAAAACGCTGAAGAGAGCGATTTTTATTAGTAAAAGTGGAGCTTTTTGTAACGATGCCATGAAAAGTCTGATAGCAAATGTTGCCAAGTAAACTTTTCTGGTAATTTCGATGCTTTTATTGTTTATTTTTTTAAAATAATCTGAAACCGAGTGTCAAGATGGGTTACACCCACAGAATTCACGTTTTGGATTATGAAAAATTTACAAGCAACATTTAGGGCCACAGCAGTCAGTCAATGCGTTCACATCTAACTTTACGTGCGCATTAAGTGAAACGCCACGCGTTCACAAGAAAAGTTACTGTTAACCGCATAACTAGCTATCGAGGTGTTAGTTAAACACACAGGCAGTTGTTTTCACAGGCGATAATCAGCAAGAAAGCTATAACACTTACTCGCGAGGCGAGGCGCCAGGTGATAGGAGATTGAAAGATTAAAAGTTAGCAAGGAAACGCAGCATATATGAGCACAACCATGTTGATCTCTTGTTAAAGTAATTACATGCCTAGGTTTCTCTCATTAAGCTGTGTACTTCCGTTCATATCACCGGAGCAAAAGGCGAAGGCGCTCGGCTGTCAGTCGTGTCTTTTGTCCCTCATTATTGATGTTCGCTTGTCATCGACTGAAAGCAGTAAAAAAAGAAAGCTAATTTTTCTGTCATGGTTCGACGCTCAGAGTAAATGGCTTTCATTGCCGTTCCCTTTTTTTCGTTTAAGGATTTATTGTTGTAAGCACGAAATTCACTTGATCCCAAAAATGAAGAAATAAAACCAGCGTACCGTCAGTGCAAAACATGTCAAGTGCGTGCCATGACACGAGAAAAGATTTAGTCAAAGCGGGTATAATTAGTTTCACTAAACTGAATACGCCATATGTAAGCGGCATCGCGCGCTTAACCTAATGTAGCCTTTCCAGCGATGCTCTAGCAATGTTCGCAGTTAAAGCATAGAATATTAAATGTCTAAGAGGTAGAGTCTTTACAGTAAACTCTACGATTTTGTGCGTTATGTATATAGCATACACTCCGCATGTGCGTGGTCGAACACAGCGCACGTTTCTTACGTGGGTGTCTATAATCGTATAAAGTCCCTATGGCTTGGAAATGGAAGGCTTCCGTGCAGCAGATGCCGCGCTTGTGACAGCGTTGGTCTGGGGCGTCCGTGTAGCTGCGGAGGCAGCGGAGGGCCCCAAGGATGACCTGCGCGGTCCGTTTCCAGTCTGCGGACCGGAGACAGACTTGCGTCGGGCTCCCGTCACGTCCGGCTTGTCGAACACACCGCGTGCCAACGCCGTAAGTCCGCGTGCGTCGGGTCCTTCGGACTGCACCTGTGGTCACATGGGGGCTACTTGAGTGACAGGATTTGGCTATGCGTTAAGTACTCCCGCAGCAGCTGCGCATTTGCGCAATTTAGACAGGTGGGCTAGTTTGTCACTGGGAACACGGCGAGACAAGCATTATCAGAACCATCATAATCATTACGATCAGCTTCATCACCCTAGCTAAGCCTTTTGCAGGACGGAGGTCTCCCGCATTTACCTTCAGCTTACCGTGTACTACGCCCGCTGCGGTGATGCTATCTCCGCGTGCTTCCTAATCTAATCTGTCCGCTTGTTTTCCTGCAGTCATAGTCGCGGTATGTGTATTTAGGAATATTACCTGAGATAATGATCAACGACCGAAGACGAGAGATGCGTACAAATATTCGTGGTGTTCCTCTCTCGGCTTGTGACCTTGTTTTTTAGTGCTGGTGGTATGTCTCACTATGCCGCACTAGTCCCGTATGACAGTGGTAAGGTAGACGGACAGGCTGAAAAGGCTTTTCAGCCAGAGATTCGATGAATGGCCTTCTCGTTCCAGTCAATTCGGACGGCCTGCGTTGCGCGTACAACCATGCGATATGGGTTGTGCTGGAGTTTTCACAAAAGGAGATAGCTTAAACTTATAAAAAAAGCCGAATGAAATAAAAGGAGAATAAAATTGCATGAGCTAAACATGCATATACTCACTAGGCAGTTTTTTAAGATGAAATTGTATGGATCGCAAATACGCAAATTAGCATTTAAAAATTGCTGCCATATATAAGAAAATAAAGTGTTGAAAGCCATTCCAGTGTTGTGTTTTCGCATGACATTCCCACACTGCACTGCTGAACCTACCTGAGCGCCAAGACGTGGCTGCCGGGGCGGTTGAGTCGCGTCCACAGCTCGTCCCCTGCCAGAAGTCTCCGCCATGATTTTCTCCTGCCTGCTGTCCAAATTTTTCTGCCTCTCTAGCTCTCTCTGAAGGTCCGCCCTCAACTTCCGCGCCTCTGGTTTCTCCAAGTACCGGCGTTCATTCTCCAAAAGCTCTTCCCGTTGCTTGAGGTATTCGGCGAAGGCTAGCCGTTCCTCCTGTCGAATCCTCTCTTCGTCTAGCAGCTGTCTTCGTTCTTGAAGGCGTGCCTCCCAGCGGATGTCGTCTTCGCGGCGGAGTACCTCTTCCAAAGTGACGCCTCTCTTACTGACTTGGTCCTTGCCACCGCCTTGGCATTTGCTGCGAAACGCGGATGCTTGTCCATCAGATCTTGCGGCACAGGCTGACACAGAGGAGCCGTAGAGCCTGGCTTGATTTGGGGGCTCGATCACCGGAAGTCCAGGTGGAGGTGGACAGTACCGATAAACTACGCGCCTCGGGCGGACTTCGCGCTTTGGGGTCGTCTCGTGGTGCACTATTTTTGGGACACCCGAAGCAGCAGAAGCAGCGTCGCACATACCCGCTAGATTTGGCACCGTGGCAACACCTGCATTGGCCCCACAAGCGTCGTTTTTTAGACAGGAACAGGCGGGTGCCGGAGCCGCTGCAGATGGACAGGCTTCTTCGTAATGACAGGAATGGTGAGCCGTGGTATGATTACAGCATGGACATACATCAGGGACGTAACTCTGGCCACAGTAACCCATATTGCTGTTCATTTGGTTTGCATGACTATTTGTTACAGGGCATCCAGGGGAAGTCTCGTAGCATGGACCGACATGAGTCAGGTTACCACACTCACTGTTTCTTCGAGATTCGTTCGGCCCATTACAGGCGTCACCGTTAAGACTTTTTTGGCACGATGGCCACTGCGTGCAGCCGCAACCTTGCTCTGGAAAGCATGGGTGCAAGTACAACGCGGGCTGACAAGGACAACGACAAAACCCGTAATTGAATGCCGCATGAGCAGACAACGAAGGTGTTCGAGCACACCTGTCGAAATGCGTAGGCATTGGTTGCAGATGTGGTGTCCTCATCATGCCGATGTTACACGGGCAATTTCCTGTAGGCACGGCAACATGGCGCCAAGGTGGTGGTAGCGGCCGTCGAAAAATTGATTCAGCATAACGTTGATCAGTTTTAACAGGTGAGGCACCTTTCTTAACATTAGCTGGCATCGCTGACTTGTCCTCGTCGGAAGAACACGGCCAGTCGAGCTCGGATGGTGTCCGTCCAGCGTTTTCAAAGGAAGCGGCTTCCGTAGTTTCGAAATTATCATCTTCACAATACTGCATTGGAGCTCTGTCGCCTCTCTTCACCTTAGAAAGTCTGGATTTAATCGCTTGCATGCGATCGAGTGCCGTCACCAAATCGTTGTCCCGTTTTTTATCTTCCCAGGGTTCCTGAATTACATTGTGTTGGCGTGATTTAGTCGTCTTGCGAACAATGCGTTTACGCGGGCCGTCTTCCGCGCCTTGCTGGGGCTCAACAATTTCATCCACCAGTTCTTCGAAGAAGTCTTCAGAGTCTGCTAATTCTTCTGCGCCTTTCTTTTCAGGGTGCCCGGCTTTGCAAGGAGCATTTTTGTGAACACACGCAGCAGCCACGGCTCCGTCTTTCCGTTCTTGCACAGGCGGCGCAAGCGCCACCTGGGTTGTTCGCTGCTTACGCGCGGCAAGTGCAGCGACTAATTTGTTGACAACGTCTTTGTCCAGACGTAGGGCACCCGGCGAATTTGCGGCGACTGCAAAGTCCGTATCAGGAGCTACTATTACAGACTTTCGAGATTTTGAAGGGCGGCTTCTAGATTTTGACCGGCTTCTGGAGCGGGCTTTTTGTGACACGGGTGACGCGATCGAGTCTTCGTCTGGTTCATCCACTGTCTCCTCGCCATATTCGCCCGGAGAACTCTTCTCAGTGTCTTTGCCAGATGCTGGCGCGGATTTCGTTGTCGGTTCTGTCTCTCCACCTGATCGGAAGATGGATTTTAGATAGGCTAGGCCTCGCTTTCCCACTGAAGCCTTCGGAGCATGGCGCCCATTTTGTTTGTCAGTAGGAATAGACTTGTAGTCCTGCGACACCGGGGGTATCGTCGTGATATGAGGACCAATAGCGTTCATCATTGGTAGACCGGCAGGGCTGCCATATAGGGAGCTCATGTAGGGAACGGACTGCATACCTGGAACTACAGACAGCGCAGCGGCTGGATCAATCGTAGCTGCAGAGCCTGGTGTGACAAAGGCATAGTCGAACCCAGGTGCTGATTGCACTGGTTGGAACGCTGTGTTCGGCAGAGGCTGCTGTTGGTACAGTGCCGTTGGAACCGGAACAGATAGAACCGGTTCTTGTGGTTCTTCTGGAAACGGAAATAGACTTGGCGTCACTGTTGGTGCTGCTGGCGGTGCCGGCGGCAGTAGAAAAAGCGCTTGTCCGTCAGGCATTTGCTGAGTGCCACCGGTGGTCTGTGGAGGCACCCCCGTTGTTTCTAGCGCAAGCGGTTGAGGCTGTGTCGGGTGTGGCAGAGCGTCTTGTGGCAAGATTGGTTGTGGCAGGGTTGATTCCGACTGCAGTGGTTGCTGAAGAGATGGTTGCTGTAATGTCTGTTGAGGCACGGCAGATTGCTCGAGAGTCGGTTGAAGGAGGGATGGTTGTGACTGCGCTGGTTTATCATCACCGGTGGTGGCTTGTTGAGCTGTCTGCTCCGGCACGTTAGTCAAAAAGCCACCAGATTCGGCAGTTATTGTTGACGCCGATACGTTAGCTGCATTGGAGGCAGCCGTGCTGGCCAGGGAGACAGCATCGTGCGCCGGTTCTGTACCGGGTTCTATCCCGATAACTGAATACTTCCGGCTATGGCGTCGGCGTCCCGACTTCTTTTTCTTGGACAGGATGGAAGCCGACGGTTGGTCAGCCTGTGGAGGCTTCGGATGCTGTGGTTCTTCACTGGCCGCACCACCGGCAGCTTCGCCTACGGCGACGGCGTTCATAACTGGCCGGTCGGTTCACGGAGGCTTCGATTCGGTTTGCTGGTCGCCACAAGCCGCTGAAGCCGCTGCGGTAGAATTATCACGCCGGCGTGATTTGCTTCCCCAGTGCGTTCATTACACAATCGATGGCGCCCGTTCTGTCATCAAAGCTCACAGAAGCCTGCCATTACTCTTCAGCTTCTTCGGCGGAAAGAGCGCGTCTGCTTTTAGAGGAAGTGACAAAGTTGCGGTAACTGGTAACGTCTTAATAGCTTACAATTGACGTAAGGCGGAAAGCGAGCATAAAAAACGAAAATGAAGCAGTAGAATCAAAGTAAAATTGCCGAAATACATAATAACTGTGAATCTCCCTAATCAAGAAATTAAACATCACAGCTCTCTCCCAGCGGTAAGAACCTTCACTGCTCAGGCAAGGGGCGCCACTGCAGTTGTCAGTGACGAATGCGGACAATGAGAAAGAGCAGCCTTGTGCTGAGATATTCGATAAGCTTGCTCGCTTGCTCGCTTGCCCGATGATTATTGACATCGGACAGTTGTGGCTTTTTCACTTATGTCTAACTTTGTGGCATTCGAGGAAAACGAAGTTAACACAAAGTGAAAATTCAACTTTGCAGTTACTCAGATAAGTATACATGTTGGGGCAACCGCAGACAGGGCTACTTCAGAAAATTAACTCTTCACGCAGCCTGAATACTTCGATGAACCAGTATTAAGCACATTGCACCTCTTGGCTTCTTTCTATTACATGATTCACTTCTATGCCACCCGATCTATTCTGGGCTGCCATGTACACATCGTCTTATGCGTGTATACAAACACGTAGTCGCTTCTTAACGGTTTCGCTCTGCGCAACTGCAAAAAAAAGAAAAACAAACAAACTCAAGACTCGAGGGAAAGCTCTCCGATTTCCAACCAAGAACGCGCCGCAGTTTGTGCGAAGCTACGCCCGCTAGCTGATGTTCACTTTTTTTTCCCCCTCTTTCTTAAAGCGGATCAACAAGACGTCTCGCTCGTTTGTCAACTTAAGCGTCGTAGCCTGTGTGGGGCGCGGGGGGTTGAGACACATGACCCGGCTTTTGAGTCGCGGCCCTAACTCTTTGACTGTCCGTAGCGCCGCGTCGCTGCGCTTCTGGTTGCCTAGCCCTGCATGGACTTGTAAGCTCTGCCAGTATGTGATTGTAATGTGCGTGTGTGTGTGTGGGTGACTTTTGAAAAGCGATGTAGCGTTATGGATTGCCGTGCAACCGGCCGACCGCGGGGTTGCTCTTTTAGCTTCTTTGAGAACGGCATCCCGTCGCTTTGCTGCGAATTATTGCCGTCGATTTGTGCGGGATTTCTAGAGAAGATATATAGTTACGCAGCGAAGTACATCACCAGACGCAGTGTTAGGTGAGACGACTGATCAGGCGAGTGGTGACCACGTGCACATATAAAAGAAGAGAAAAAAGCGAGATTTAGGGTCTCACAAAAGACTCGCTCCTGCATTTAAAACCTAAATATAAAGATTGAAACGCCAGCCTGATACTTTATACGGTGGTTCTATTTTTTTTTTCAATCCACATTATACTGTTTTTATCAACCAGGAAGCTCACTGTTGTAATGTAGGTGAGGGAATTGGCAAGTTCTTTGGTAAGGCGCATCACGAGATCTTTGCGTTGAGCTTTTACACTATGAAATGAAGGATAAATGTAGTACTACGAAAAGGGGTTGCGTGCGCAGGAGTGCATAAATTTATGTCTTATGGAAGTAAAATAGAAACATTAAAGGGAAGTGACTTCAACGCAAAAGAACAAGATCATAAAACCCATTTCTCTGTGATGCCTTGCCTTGTGATGCATCTGTCATCTTTCTTGGAGTGATGTTTATTCGCAGATATTATACGTCATAGCTGTAACAAACAACCAAATGGAAAACAAAAAATTGTGAAAAAAACGAGCTGATCAGTACTTCTCCGCTTGTAATTGTGTAGTAGTTCTTGCGAGGTATGTACCCCCCATAGAACACGTTCCTGTGACGCACGAATTCCTGTTGTCATTTTTCCTGCCTGTACTTATCTGCTTGGAACTTTCTTGGGCTTGGGATTGACTTGATCTGCGACTATGCTGACATTATGAGGCCGGGAAGTATAGTAGGCTTAAGTCTTATCTCTAATCTCTAGTTATCAGATAATGAGGAAAATAATGCATAACCCCCCCCCCCCTCCCTTCCCCAGCATCTCGAAATTCTGAAATTTTCACATCTTCGCGATCTTCTCAGATGTTTCGTTTCCTTCGTATGACGCTATGATCGCTCCATGAAGATTACTAACGCAGCATATAATTAGATCAGCAAAGAGATGTAGCTATGTCCTGCTGCCGCGCGCTAACAAAGGGTGCAATAACAGCGCAATCACAAACCGGTGTCACATGCTAACGACTTCATGAATTTGGGTGATAAGATAACGTCAACTTTTGCTTCCCCAACACCGCCCCTTGTTTTGATGGCTAGAGAATGAGCTTGTTCAACAGTAAAAGAAGGTGATTAATTTTTGACCGCCATACTTTTGCGGCGCGCTTAGCTCTTCAAAAGGAAGTGGATGTGACATAGCACGCGATCTCGCGATGAGTATAAAAATTATACTTGAGAATCATCGGAACATCGCACTAAACCATCGCAGTAAGACCGAGATATTTTTGTGCGTCGCAGTCAGGAGTGCTGCAGCCGCCGGATCCGTCCGAGAAAGCGGTCGGGCCATTCATCACGGGGATGTTTGGGAGCGTGCCGGAGCCGCGATTTTCAGTTAACGACCCCCCAGAGCTGCTCGAAGCGCGCGCGCGCTGCTTCGGTACTTCGATGGCTTCCCGTTTATGAAGTGCTCGTTATGAAAACGGTTCAATACTTGCACCGCTGCGCGCGACTGCGGCATCGACCGACGGGGGAGGAAGGATGTTTGCTTGTAAAGCCCCTATACTCCGGTGCCTGCCGGCGAATAAAAATACCTTCTATTATGCCCCGCACGGAGCACCATTCATACCGTATTAATGAGAGCGCGTATTAACAGTTCTCGCCGATGTCTCTCTGTTCTTGTCCGCGGCGCGCAAAGGAGATGCAATTCTTTGTGCTTGGTGCGGCGTCGAACTTCCGCCGTCGTCATTTCCGACCGGCGCTCGTCTGAGGCTTGCCAAGGGGCGCGCATGAAGATTGCGGACGCCTAAGAAAACAACGGACACGATCGATTATACGCGTCGGAAGAGACCGCCCTGTGGCATGTTTTATTATCAGGGCAAGCGCAGTTGGGGGCGCACGTGTAAGATCGCGTGGTTTAATTGAGGGGCGAATGCTTTCAGGAGGAACCTCAAATCGCCTGCAAAGACCCCCCCCCCCCCTTACTGCCTATGTGTACTCGCGCTCACCTATGTGGATGGGACTTAGAATATGACTTAGAATCTAAGCTGTCATAACATATGGTGATACTCGGGTAGCGGGGCTTCCTGCGTTGAGTACAGCGGCTCGTAAAGGTTACACAGGGCGTGCATGCGCAGGATATAGTTGCAGCTAAAATTTTTGGGTTTGGTTTATGGTTTTAGGGGGGTGTAACGTCCCAAAGCTACTCAGGCTATGAGGGACGCTGTAGTGAAGGGCTCCGAAAATTTTTTTGTGTTTCGCCGCTTAAGTTTACATCCTGAGCACCTCGAAAGAGCGTCGCTGCTCTGTATAGGGACTGCATGGAATCGGGGTGGTGGGTTAGACGATAGCGAGAATTTGGAGCTCCAAGCCAAAAAAAAGGGGAGCGGGGGAGGCGATTGGGGCGCGTGGCGCTTTGCGAAGATGCGTTCCAAAATTTTAGCGTTTTATTACCGGCAGGACGCGTTGATGTGAAGAGGGGGGCTCGTAAAGAAAACAAGGTATTAACCGAAAGACAGTAAAGTTAGCCTGGAAATAACCTATCTGGGAATCGTAACAAGACGACGGGTACAAAAGTGATAACTTGGTCTAATGTTTAGGAGAATACCCCAAGGTGGACTAGATTTGTGGTATGTATCCGCCCAAGCGCAGCCATGCGGCTACAAAGGAAAGCTGTACAGCTTCTGAGGAAACTTCGTAGTTAAAGAAACATTCGCGCTGGTCGTGGGTTTCTGTGGAAGTTATATAGCTTTCCTTTGTAGCCGTATGGCGGCGCTTGGGCGGATGCTTATGAGTGAACGCTAGCAATTCTAATTTACTATTATGCGGACGAAAAAAGGAAGAACGCTCCGCTGCCACTATTCGGCCTTTCAGCTGTCGACATAAGAAACTCCAGCATGAAGTGTCGTGCCTATAGGCGTCATTGAACGCCTCGATTGAGGTTTCCAGAGTAAAATAGGGGGGTTGTTGAACAAGCTAGTCTTCCTAACTGAAGAGAGATAACGTAGAGTATTGGCAACCGCCGGATGCTTCACACCCATTATAAAAGCTCATTTAATGCAAGTGCTTATATGTAATGGCTTGTTTGCAAGTTATCCGGAATATCCTAAGCGCGCGAGAAAATGACTAGGGGGTCAGTCAAGCTGCACCCTAAGGGTATGACGTGGTAGCGACGTGTGGTCCTCTTATTACACCGCTCATTGCACATACTAATTAGCATAGAGGCGTAAATTACATGTCAATCCACACGACGTACTGGTAAACTCCCGCTCGTTCCCAATCCGTTCAAGCTTGCCTTGCGTGGCCCAGTCGGTTGTGTGTCTGGAAGGTCGTGGGTTCGAATTCCGCCTAAAGTTCTTAAAGTTATTCTTTAGGCCAAATGAAGCGCCTTATAAAGTTAAATCGTTTGAGGCATACGGTGACCTTTATTTCACATTACATGTTACGTTTCAATCACTTTAATTCTACGAATGACGTCACGTTTCACGTGAGCGTTGTGGGTTCCTTATAATTCCCGCGCATGGTTATGTAGATGTGACGTCAGGACCCTATCGACCAATCAGAATTTTTGCGTAACAACGCCAGCGGGTAAGAAAAGAAGGGGGGGGGGGGGGAGGGGGAAGAGGGCGGGGAGCGGGTGGAGCTAGTATCGCTTTTCAGCGATACCAGCTCCTTAACGTTGTCGCGTTAAAAGTTGCTTGCCTGGAGAGGAAGTCTCAGAATGTGCGGGCGTCTTCCAGCGTTGACGAAGCATTGGAGAGCTAGTGTTAGCGCGCATCTTAAGAGGCGTAAAAAACATAACAGTACGCTTTCCTCTATTCGTGGTCTCTGCCTGAACTTCTTGTCTCGCTTCTACAATGGCTGCTAAACTCAGTTTAGGTAGGGGACAGCTGAAGCTCGACGTGACCTTGCATCCTCTTCGTTCATGAAAGCAGCTAGGGGATGATGAAGTGACAACAAAGCGGGCAGCGCCTAATAGAGGGAAGAACTCTTCGTAGCCGGAAATAATGCACAGCTGATTCTAGTCGAACAAAAGCCCCGTCTATCCTTACTATCTCCTAGCTGTGAATAATAATAAAACAAAAGAAAACAATTGTCAGTTATAATACGCCCTCTCATCCATCGTGCTATTTACAAAGCTCGGCGGGCGAAAACAAAAGGACCAATTTTCAACACAAAAAACGAGTGTTGAACGAATAGAGGAGAGAGAGAGAGAGAAAAAGAGAAACAAGAGAGGGCGCAGTATAGTGTGTGTAGTCCAGTGGTGCGCGTTGCCTTCGAAGCGGCAGACGCTCGGAGCGCCGCGTGGCGGTGGCGTCGCCGTGGCCGTCGCGCGCGAGGAGACAATCTCTGGTGCCTGCCGGTCCGGCGAGAAGGACAAAGACGTCAAAGCCAGAAATGATGGGAGATTACGGAAAGCGCTATAAATCACCGACCGCGCCACGCTCTTGCCACCGCCGCTGCAATGAGAGCGAGAGAGGGAGCCTCGTATAAACCCTATGGGGAGGAACAAGAGAGAAATCAATATCTGGAACGCGCCTCTTCATTCCATCCCCCTTTTTGCGGATGCCTTTTGAGACCTCTTTAAAGAAGAAGAAGAAAGCAAGGCAGAAGGACTAAAGTCTCGGGTGTTTCCTTTGGGCCGCCGCCACCAGCAAAGCCAGTAAAGCCGACGGCAAAGCTATAGCAAAGCCAGAGGCCGGCCCACCAGCCGGAGGACGGGGCTACTGGCGGGCCGTCTCCTTTTCACAATTTGAGAACGGATGCCTGCCGCTGCTGGCTCCCCGTTGTTTTCGCCCCCTTTGGCGGCGCGGGTCATTCAATTTGACGGCTGCCATTGTGACCCCCTCGACTGGGCGCAGATTGGTTACTCTTCGCGCTCCGTCCATGTTTAAGCTCGGCCCGTGCTCGTGTAGTGAACGCTCGCGCCTTTCGCGGAGGAGCGAGTGAAGAGGAGATGACAAAGAAAGAGCCCCGAATAAAGCGTAGAAACCAATGGCCTTTAAGTTCGCGCACGCGCGCGTGCTTCGTTTCTTGCGAGTTTCGCGCCGTTCGCCTGATGACGACGTCCGAAGTGAGGCATTAAACGCACTGCGTCTCATCGCGAGGGAAACTGAAGAGAAAGAAGAAAATTGACGCGCAATAAAAAGTTGAAAATGAAGCTCGACTGATTTCGCAGCGTGATGGCCTTTTCTTGCCTCTCTCTGTCTCGTGAGGGCATTGTGAAAAGTTTATTGAGCCGCGCGACGGAAAACAGGAGGAAGGGATTATTTCAGGGGGAAACGAAGAAAATGCGACCAATCTGGTTTCTGTGTCATTGTAAATAAAGGGGTATAGGCGCCGCGTATATTGAGGGAAGTATTGTGTTCCTTTTGTTTTAGTTCTGGGTTTCGAAAGAATGCCGTGCTTGAATCGTATATCGATCGTTTGTTCTTTGTTTTTTGTATCTGCGCTTCAACAAGGCCGTGTTGAAAGAGGCATGCAGTGGATGGATAGGCGTAGCCGAGAAAATGAATCACTACGGGGTGTTACCAGGATTATCGAACGCATAAAACTTGATTAACACCGATGAAAGAATGGAATGTTACTGAAAACAGTAAGAGTTGAAGGACTAGTTTGCCGAGGTTGCCATCTGTTCAATACCTCTGTTCAATTGCGGAAATGCGGATGCGCATACAACGTGGTAATTTAGGTTAGAAGAGGAGATCAGCATAGCTACTACAGAAACTACAATACGGCGGCAAAGTTGATTGATGATCATGGTTTACGTCGGGCAGAATCAGTATTCTCTGCGAGTTTGCGAGTTTTCGGTTACGGCATAGCACGGCGAGTGGACGTCGACACTTATCCCAAGAAATCACATTTCATATACAGTTATGATTGCAAGAAGAAAGACAGCTGAATGAAATATGCTGGCACGAAATCTTCCTTTTCCGGTTTCCAAGCAAGGCCAGAAACATTGAACGCTGTATGAACCAGAAGTTATATTACACTGTGTTTTATTATCTCTTTTAAACTGTGTAATCCGAGGCTTGGTTTCTCCATATTAGCACCATTATTCAGCAGCTTGTTTTAACTACCGGTATAACTCGTTTGTAAGAGTTGTGCTACGTAATCGGCAATGTTTTCCCAAGGAAAGTGCTTTAGAGTAGATCTCCAATAAAATTTTTACAAAGCTTTAATAAATGAAGCAATTTTGAATTCGCTAAGAGCACGCAGTTACACTTAGGCTGCTGCATTTTAAGAAGGGGTCTAGTGCTGCGACGGCAGCATTCTGTCGGATTAATAAAGAAGAAGTGCTTAGAAAGATGGCTTGTAATGCACAGTGTAATAAATGCAAGTTTCGGGCTACAGTTTCATCATCATTCACTGCGTCATTCGCTCGGTTACTAGTTTCTTCACTATCTCTTCAGCTTTAACGCGATCATTTGCGACGCCGCAGGCTAAAATAATCCAGCGTCAGTGCGAACTCGCCGCGGTGACGAACGACAGAGATTATGGTTTCATATGAACTTCAGACCCGTGTGCTAAGGTTAAGAGCAAGGATAGTTTATTTTTCGCTTGCCTTGCTTACTCTTTAGGTAGCCAAAGCTCACATCTTCTACTTTACTGTAGTGACTTTACCTACAGTCAACATACCCTCCTTTGTCAGTATTAGGATATCATTTACAAAACCAATACCTACACATTACGTACATTTCATATTTTATACATACTGTAATTGGGAGCATTGTTTGCTTTGAAGCGCGTGGTTCTGTAGCTGCACAGTGAATTTTTGTGGTCAGTATCGAGGTCTGTGTCAGTGGAAGCGGAGTTGAAAGCTTTCTTTCTTTCCTGAAGCATTGCCTATAGCGCATGCCTATACACCTGTCAGGTGATGGTCGGTAATAAATAAGTTCGAAATGATGGGGTGTTTCGCATGCGATGGGCAGTTTGCAATGGTTGGGGTTCTGTAGTTAGACAGAATGCCTCATGCATGTACAGGTAAGCTGAACCTTGAAGACAGCGAACTGTTAAGATGACATTAAAAAAAAAAAGAGTAACTGCCTGTCTTTGCCTATCTACTTATCTGCCTATCTCGAACTAGCTCTTACTTTCTTTACATCCTTGACATCTGCATTCGACGGGGGGGGAGGGGGGGGGGGCAGCGATTTCAAGAATTCTTACTAATGGGATACTAGTAGAAGCCCCACGGTGCTATAATGCGTCTTCGGCCATAAAATTTGCCCATTGTCTGGAAGGAAGCGAGATCACCAGTGCGGAGCATTTCTATTGGATAGAGAGAAGTGACGTCACCACACCGAGCATTCCGATTGGCTGAAAGGAAGTTAAGTCTCCTGACTGGACGCGACGTTTCCAGACCAGAAGTGATGTCACTTCCGGTAAAGGCATCAACAGCTGCTAAACCTGTCGCACTGCCAACGCTTTATGGAATTTTTCTATCAATTTTTAGTACCCTGCAAGTGGTTCTGGACAACAGCGACGTTGGCCACAACTGAGTTTGCTCCAGTTTTACGCTGCTTCAGCAATACACAGCATTACTACAATGTTCCTTATGAGCCACAATTCTTTTATTGAGCTGCAGACTCCTCTACTGTTTGAAGTGCCTTGCGTGCTAACTGGTTCCTTGCAAATTTTCGTACATCTTTCGCATTACACCTAAAAACTCCTCGTACGTCTTAAGGTTTTATTACCTTGCAAATTCTCTATTTTGTAAGTGTCGTTTATGCTGTGAATTGCCATGTGAATTGCTCCGTACTCTGTATATTTTTTTTTTGCTCTTTTATCACTGTTTAAAGTGCCCTTCCTGCTTGGACCTAACCATGGTCCGCAGTGTGTCCGTAAATAAAATAAAAAGGACAGCGGTACTGCTTAACAGCGATACGTAATGTATCTAACATCTCTGCAGTGCGGCAGTAAGCTTTGCGCGCTGTTTACACTATTCTGCTTATTGCTATTGGCCTTTGTATGGCATGGTTGGCCACGTCGAAATGGTGTGTTTGGTGCATTATGTATTACTTTTTGATCGTGTTCATTTTGCCATTCATCCACTTGTTCATTGCGGATAGCTTTAGTTTACGGCCACTTTCAAGTGTTCTCAAAGTAAGACCCTTTTTTTAAAGGGACCTACGAAAAAAGGCTGGCCAAACTGCGCTACGGCTTAGTTAAAACACTCGGCGGGAACCGCGATGTCTCTTCATTTTCCCACATTCTTCTTTTATTCCTTCATTCTTTTTCTCTTTCTCTTCTCTTTCTTCTTCCTTTTTTCGGTCTCTTCACCTTCTCTTATCTTATCTGCGGTCGTCTTATTTTGTCTCTTCTTCTCCTTCTCTCTCTTTCCTTGTCTTGCCTTGGATTGTGGATTTCTACAGGCACTAAAACGAGATTCAGTTACACAACCACTCGGGCTGCGTTCCCAGTGACGCCTTTTCGCGTCAGAGATTCCAAGGTAAGGCCAATACGGCGATTAGCACAGAGCCTAGCCTTGCCCCTGCCTCGCCGACAGCGCGTTCGCACTATTGTTGCTTCGTTGTTCGATAACGTACTACCGTTTATGTACGACATCTCTGAGGTTCCGAACGTTTAGGTCGTCTGCAAAATATTAAAATAACGTAAAGAACGTACTCCCCCCCCCCCCCCGCTCTTTCCCCCCCGTATGCCCAATACATTAAGGGGAATCACCCCCAGCTAGATTATATTTGAAGAAAGTGAGTAATTACTCGTTTGAGCCCGCTCAACTGCAGCCCTACGGCGACGCAGCCAACACATGCAGCTTTCGCACAAAGAAAAATCCGTCCACGCTCGGGGACCGAGCTCGGAAACGTCGGCTGTCTGGGCTAGTCGCTGTACCAGCTAAGCTAATCATGACTGCGAATTAGTGATTATGTCCTTATTTGAAATTTACGACACCCTGTGGATTCACTGAGCGCATCTGACAAACACTTTCTCCAGTTCAAGTTGTTCTTCCGGCCTTCCCTCTGTAGGATTAGAACTGAACTTGTGTGGATGCTAATGAGTAATTACTTCCTTGTTTATCCCGTATACTGCGTTCTTATGTCCGTATTTGCGCTGGACACAACTGCAGCATTGTCTCCAGTGATGTACTTCTGACGATAAAGCTGTATCATCAATATGCATTATGCTGTTCCAGTCGTTTTAATTGCGTGTTAGCTGCTCAGATATTTTCCTTGAGATTCTAAAATGACAGTCGAGCCTCAAATTTATTTCTTTTCTTCGAGTTCCTGAAGTTACTGTGTCGGTCTATACAACTGACCAACCAATCTGATGATGATTACGGTGATGGTATGTTTTTGTGGTGCAAGGGCATCTGTGGCCAAGAAACGCGATGACGCACGGTGTTTTCTTTTACTTAAGATGGGGTGAGAGACTCATTTCCCGACCATTTCCCCCAATAAAATCGACCAGGGGAAGGCTTGTACACATTGTATCACCGGCGGGTACCAGCCGATAGTGTGAATCGAACCCTGCACCTCCCAGTGTGAGGCAGATGCTCAAACACTTAGGCCACAGCTGCAGTCGAACCAGTCCGGGAGTAGATACGGTCGTCATACTGAGCTGATATTTCCAAGTCTTGTAAATGTCACGCACGAAATACGAGCTCTTGCTATAGTGACGTAATCTACAGGTGGTGACATAAATAAATGGAGCTCGCGGTTACGTTCCAAGTGCAATCACGCCGTTCATATCGGAATCAAAGATACATTGTCTGGCCAAGATAGACTGCACTGGCATCCCCTACAATCATGCACACATAATAGCTGACAGTTTCAATTAGGCGACGCACAAAAAATCTTAGTAACAATAGCGTGCTCTGTTTACATTTGTTTCTACCCTAAGGAAACATCTACCCCTGTACATAAGAGTTTGCTTTTCTTCCGTTAAGAGCTGCACTCTGTTTGAATAATGGCTGAAAATGGATTCTTAATTTTTTTTAAACAAATAACCTTATGCGGTGGTGGCGGCCAACTTTTCTCATGAGACACGTTTGCTTGAAATACTTGGTGGAGCGCGAAAAAAAAAAAAAAACAAACACAGACATGCGCAACGTCCACTATTTGATAAATTCTTGCATTCCAGGCTATGTCATTTCTAGTAAACAGCAAGGAATAATTAAAAAAGTACCGTAAGACAACGCAAGAAAAAAATGGAGTGATTTTCTGAAGTACTGGATAGAAAAACAGCCACTTTTACGCGTAAATAAGGACATTTTTGCTTAGGACGTGGCACATCGCTGCATTTATTTATAGTAATCCTTCTTTTCTGCTTCTTCAAAACAAGCATTAACCACGAAATCTGTAAATGCTGCAAATGCTTTCTGGTAAACAGTTTTTTTTTCCAGCGCACATAAAGAATTCTTCGCTTTCGTTTCCGTACTAGCCAGATTCCCTCCGCGAAGAGTGTTCGCCATTTAGCAGCGCCTAATTCAATGGCTTCAAACACAACTCTAAGCAGCGCGCTTAAACAAAGTCAGGAGGTTGCGCATCTACATGTAGCCGAATTAAGCGCTTTTCAATCCTGTAGAGAGAGACAGTATTATATCAACGCTTAGAGGTTGGTGTCCGGTAAGCCAGTCGTCCTTCTCAGAGTTTTACGAACATTGGAAACAAGCAGTGTGAAAAGTGTGAGTTCATAGCTCCGTTGAAGAGGGGCAGCGTCCTCCAATCTACCAAGTGGCGAAGTCTCTGTTGATACGCGTAGTGCGTGATCGGGAGGTAGCATAGCTTTCTTCTCTTTTCCCTTGGTGAGATGCCCCAGGCCTAACGCTTAAAAGCCCACACCGCCACTCTCATTCGCTCCGCTAATGCGTTTGCTGTGAGGCAGTTAGCATCCTCTTTTCGTTGGGGCTCTCATCAAAGAAGTATTTCCTGCGCTGACAGGAAGCTCCTACGACGTCCCGGGACGCGGCCCCAACCTCTCTGACGAATCCACACGGCGTCTTTGCTCGAGCGAAATGCGCGGAGTCCACTACTACAGCTAGTTCTGTTCAGTGTAACCGAATCAAACATCCCAAGAAAGCTTTTTGCGAACCCATTCAGTCAGACTTAGATTACTAAGTCGGCAAAGACAGCTCATTCGGAAACAATACGCGAACGACTCTGAAGAAATACCACACCAGCTAATCAGCGGCGTGGTTCATGCACTGTGTGAAATGGAGTGATGCTCAGAAGAGCTTCGACAACGCTGTGCCGAATTAGCAAGGCGGACTGGAGGCTGTCCGGACAGCTCCTCTATAACATGTACTGCCAGTGGCGTTTCAAGCCCCGGGGGCGCACAGTGGTGACTCATTCGGCGGCGGCTTGGACCTTTCACAAGAGCAGCCCTGCCGGCAAAGGCCTCGGCAAAGCAAGAAGAAAAAGATCAAAGCGTAAAAGAACACACCCACCGCCGTGGAGAGGGAAAGTTAATGCATCTCCGGGCGCCGCGTCAACACGGACCCCCCGTCGGAGGGGGCAATCGAAAATGGGCCGACGGGATCGAGGGAGGCTGGGCGGAAGCTCCGGGTCCTCCCGGTGACGTCATCGCTCTGCCTGTCTTCGACAGTCGTCAATTCGCTGGGGAGACAAAGACGAGCTGAACCCTCCCGCTCTTTTTTTTCGTTCATGCTTTAGGCTTGGGCAGAACGGGAAGAAGAGAAAGATAGGGGGATGTCAGGACGCTGCCCTCAGCCATTTAGCGGGTTTCGTAATCCAAAAGCGTATTAGCTCTTTGCTGCTCGAAATAAGAGCAGCTAAGAACGGTGCGCATACTTCTCATGAAAGGAGCTTTGCACGAGAGCCGGAATCTTACATCTAAATGTAGGTTTCTGTTTTGTTTCGTTGGCTTCGCATTTATTTAGGCGCAGATTTTCTCTAGCTATATCTTTTTTTCGTAACAGAGCTTATAAATGAGGAAAAAGAGAAGTCGTAAAAGAGGTCGTAATAGAGATCAGTCGGATATGGCATTCTCTCCCAGTTAATATTTAAATCCAATTCTAGGTAGACGCCGAGCTGCCCTATCACGTGTCTTCCTTTGCGTTCCAGCCTGTCTCAACGTTCGTTGCGTTGCACTTGCTTTAACTACCCAACAGTGAACTTGTGATCTGTGAATGAAAAATCGGCCAACGAATAAAAACAAAAGTACCATGGAAACATAGAACACCTTCATTCACGCTAAAGGCATTGCTTACGACATCTTTATGTAGGTCCTCAAATAAAAGGGTGCAAAGAAACCACGATGACGGACTTCAAGCGTTGCCTCCACGCAGCATAGGACCTCATCTTGTATTCTGCGCCAACTAAAACGATGCAGCGCCATGCCAAGCCAAGCCAAGAAAATACGAATCAAACCGAGCTGTGAATGCATGCGGATGGAGCTTTCCTTCGCTGGATACGCGTACTCGAGAACAAAACTAGACGACGCTACGCAAGCGCCGTGATATCCTAACGTGTTTTTCCCAAAGTCAGCTACCCCAGAAATATATCGTGTAAACTTTCTCAGAATTTCGTACTACTTTCGTACGACTCATTCCTTATACTACGCGGCACCGTTCAGTTAAAGCGAACGCCCAGTGCCTGATCAGAAAGAACGGAACGCTTTGCTTTACAACAAGGCGTTCCTTTCACTTTTGTCCTGCGCTGCTGAAGATGCGAGGAAAGCTGTTTTACGGACATGGCTCGGAGCTATGGCGCTTTACGAGGAGTGGGGCTGGGACCATCTCACACAACTCGTCGGAAACCCGAGCCCAGTCATCCGGAGCAAAGCGTCTCATGCAGCGCTCGCCCGCGACCCACGTGCCAGTCTAGAAGTGGGCCGTGGGTTTCTCGAGATTTTTTATTGTTCTTTTCTGACGTTTCTTGGTACGATCATCCGAGAGCTGCTCGGAGTCGTGTAGCGCGAAATTCGACCACCTAACCGCGGTCTCGGCCGCCTCCGAGAACCCCAGCTCTCGCTTTGAGACAAGGCTTTCTCTTTACACTGTGAAACTCCAGTCGCAAAGCGACTCTCATGTGCGGAATGAAATGGAGCGATGGTGTTTGCCTCTGGGCGGACAAGAAGCGACCCTTTTATTGCAGTTCCTCGCTTTTGGAGAGAAAAAAAAACACTCTGAAACAAACAAACAAACAAGCGTGACAATAACAAAAAATAAAGGAATGAAGGTATAAAACTTGCTCTGTCTTTGTTATCTTTGGAAAGGGTAATGTGAATACGCTTTTAAATTTCAGGGAATGCCAATGTATTTTACTTCTACCTGTTATAAGAAAAAGAATTGAAATATTTCCCCGCATCGAGGACATATTTTTATCTTTATAGAAATCTGGTCAGCATTTCCTTGCATTTGTTTTTTTCCAGACTTATCTTGATTTATCTTGACGGTTGGCTGCTTTATAGCAGTGTGCTTGATGTAATGATTTGCTACGTTTCTAAGAAAATTTGTGTCGATTGGCTGAGCTCTTATTCACTTCAAAAGATGGCCCCTAAAATGACTATTGGTGTCGGAATTGAGTGCTAAGATTAATCATCTTCTCATAATATAATAGCACGAATAAACGAACGGGATAACGGGATAGTATACAGATCTCAAATGCAAAGAAGTACTTAATAGCCACTCAAAATAACATCGCTGACAAATTAAGGTACCGTATTTAAAGCGGTGCAACACAGTCGTTTCTTCTCTGTGTATCCTAGTTATGTGTCATACACAACTCTTGTTTCTCCTTAGTTGTTTACTCCACCAGTCTTTTCCAAAAACGAAATATTCAGCCCAACATGTATCGTAGCCCGAATCTAAAGATTAGAAGAGGGCGAAAGCTAACCATGAGAGAAAGGGGATTGAATTCCTGCTTTGTATTGCTTCCTGACAATACGGGACAACAAATGGGGCTAGGTTTCTGCTGTATGTTTTTTGAGGATTAAGATTAAGGAAAAAATGGCGCAGGGAACACAGGGTTTACTTAAGAAAAAAAGAAGTTCTGTAGGATCAAATGGCTGACAAAAAGATCCCAGCGTACATCTGAGCGATGTAGCGCGTTAGGACATGCAGGTGTTCTGTGGGTGTTTCTCAGGACTGCGCCGACCACTCTGTTGCGCTGGCCACTCTGCCAGCGCTCACCATTATGCGGGCCTACCTGCAACTGCACTCTCAGTACTGGCCTGAGGCGCCTTGAAGCCTGCCATCAGAGTGCCAAGCCTAAAGCAAAATCCTGGATTCTCGCGACAGACAGATAGGCGGCCTACGCTACGTAAGTCTCGTGGATCATATGCAATAAATACGCGATTCATGAGCCTGCAGACTGGAAGCTTGCGTGCGTCCAGGTCCACCGAATAAGTAATCCTGCCTGATGTCTCCAGGGCGCCAGGCACTTAACGTCCTTGAGACGGCTCAAGCAGCCGTATCCACAAGCTGTGCATTGAATATCAGGGAGCATCTTCGCTTTGTTTTGTCTAGAGTTGCGAGAAATGCCATCAGCGTCAGTGTACACGCTGGTAAATGAGCTGCATCTAGAGGACGTCCATTGGATATACTTTGCGACTAGATATCGCTAAATAATGTGAATGATAAACAGAATTTTGCAAGCGCATAGATAAGCAGAACGTATCTGAGTGCGAAGAAGGAAAGTCTCCGATTGGACAAAGACCAGGCGAATACTGCAGCTACCTCTGACGTTTGCATTCTCCGAATGGTGTACACTTCAAGAAAACTTTTAGAGACAAGTTTGCCTATCACATACTTTCGCACCGAATCAAGTGCAATGATTCCCAATGGGCGTTCGTATAGGAACATCCCCCAATTGTCCCAACTTGCATCACGACTGAGATATAAAATTTGGTGACGTGCTTCTTGAATCAGTAAGCTGGTACTGATGCCCACTCAGCTATGGAGGACTCGTTCTGTCAGCTCGAGGACCAAGAAATGGGCATGGCTGCAGGTTGGCTATTTCTTAGCCACTTATTTGATTATATTTTTGTCAGACAATATCCTGGATGTGTACCGTACGTTACGGCTCATTTTATATGAAGACATGCATGCACTTTTGCACTACTCCTAATGCTAACTATTCGATAGAGCTTCGCTGGTGTCTTGGATTATCATCATATTCTCAGCTTCAGTAGCAATTGCAGAACATAATTGTCCTGAGCTCCACTACAGTTGAGGAAAATATTTCAGGGTGGAATTTTGCACCTTGTAGTTAATTTTTTTTTTTTTCAGTATTCATGCTTTCGCAGCGCAGCCGTAGAAACGAGAGACTGCGAACAGAAGGGACTACACAGACTTTCAGAACGATGTAGTTATGAGTTTTTGTCACTAAGGCTGGCCTTATTACTTCGGAAGAGGTGTTGGATGAAGCAGAGTTATAGGGCAAGATGTAGCCCTGCAGAGCTTTCTTGTGGACTATTTCGTTTATTCTCCGGCGTTACTTTCAAGCTTTTAAGTGCCCTAGCTTAACGGCTGAATTTCGGGACAAGGCTGTTGTGCACCTTTCGCTGAAGACTTGGACGATTGCTTTGTTAGGTAATGTGAAGTCAGAGTCATAGGATCAGACACTGCACTCGAGCCCGGATATATCGAACTCGGATATTTCCATTTATTGGCTATATAGAACGCACATACTATCCCCTTAAAAATTCTTTTTTAAAAATATAGGACAGTCGCTCAGTACTTCGAATTCCAATTTTTCCGGACATTATGTATATCGAACTGACCATCGCGCTCCCCTGCAAGTTGCACTTCTCCTGACGTCGTTCTTTGATCACTTTTCCCGCACTGAAACCGGTCAGCTGTGTGGCCTTTGGGCACCTGATGGCAGCGCTAGCGCTGTGAAACTGTGAGCTGTGTTAAACGTGGGCAGTGCTTGAGGCTGGCCCTCCTGTACTCATGCTGTCAAGATAACAAACTATAAAGCCCAACGGCGGCTCTTTAATTTTAATGAGCCATCATTCTATTTAGATTGCACTGGCAGCAGATTAGATATCCAATGATAGGCAGTGGCTAGTTCCAAAGAACTGTCTGCGGCGCTTCGATGCAACGCAGGTTAGCTATAGCCACACCTAGCAAGTGGTGTGCTACTAGCTCGCCAGCGGGCTGCACGCCGATGCAAGAAGCACACCACTAGCGTGGATGAAATGTATTCTTTAGTTTCCAGATTACGGATTAGCTTATTTATTGCCATTTCTTTATATCAAATTACGGATATATCGAACTATTTCGCCATCTCCTTTGAGTTTGATATAAACGAGTTCGACTTATTGCATATCCTTAAAAATCCTGTGACCTTTATTATTTTCTAGAGTTTGAGCAACTAGCCAATAAAATTAGGCAAAGCCACTCCGGATGCACTGCCTGACGATTACTTCTGAAAGCGCTGCATGCGTGATGGGAAGTTAGGTTTGAAATTTAGGCTTTCTACTACGTAACTACGCGAAACTGCGAGTCAACTTGCTTGCGAACAATTTGCGAATAAAGCGATTTTGTATATAAAGTCACTACTGGGCAACAGCGTCATTTAAAAGCAAGAAAAGGGCATGTAGAATAGCGGAGTAGTTCCAGACTGTTGACCCGAATAATTTGCAACTTAGCCTGGTGTACAG